>NC_056525.1:3311346-3366737 GCF_019175285.1 Sceloporus undulatus | reverse complement strand
ACAATTATTTCCTATGGGATTTTTTCGTATCCCGGAAATTTCGTAACGTGGGTATTTCGTATCCCGGGGTACCACTGTACTTAGGTTTAAACTGGTGTCAGCATAGTGCTCAAGTCTGGTGGTCCAGTGGCAGCCACCCAGAGCATGAGAGCCATTAAATCCTCAGCAGGATACCTGAATGGAATAAGTTGCCGGGGGGGGGGGCAAAAGGGGCTATTGTTTTCATTCTCTTTTTGTCAGGAAGCCCTCAGACTGGCTGTTTTCAGAATGAGGATGCTGGTTTTCCTTGACAAAAGTAAGACTTCTCACTCATGTGGAATGTGGGGTTCCAAGAGGCAGATGTTAGGTGAATTGATACCCAGTGAGTCTATAGTGAAACAGTATGCATGTATAGTAAACCACCTCTCACTTTCCCACAACCTTTTCCTCCCCCCTCCCCCCTTCTCTGCTGCTTAGGATCCTTATGGCTGGCATTCTGCCTTTTGGAGCCATGTTCATTGAACTCTTCTTCATATTCAGTGTAAGTACCATTGCCGCTTTCTCTGCCTATCTCCAGTGTATTTTAGACAGTTGTGTTTATGTTTGGGTCAAGCCTGAATATAGCTGGGTTTGGGGTTTTTTGTCAAGGGGGTGGGGAGAAGTTGAGGATTGTGAGGAACAAGGTAAACCAAGCCACTATATTTCTGGCTGGGATTTGAGTGTTTTTATGTCTGCGTGTTTTTCCCATTGACAATCCATTTCTTAAATTGGGGGGGGGGGGGGCATTGGAGGCTGCAGGGGCCACTTGCTGCATCCTGTGGACTGTATTTTCCCATGGGGGAACACATCTCTAAACACATTGCAGCCACTTGGGATGGCAGCATGCACAAATGGGTTATTACATGACGTCTGTCCTTGATGCCTTGTGGAGCCTTCGGCAAGCAGGGCTCCCTCAGCTTGGGGGGAAGATAAATAACAGCAGGAAGCATGGTGAGAAGGACTGTGTTGGCAAAGCACTCCACAGATCAGGGACAGGGAGCCTATAATCCTTGGGAGAAAACGGTTGGGGTTTAGCAGCAAAGAGAGCAGAATGCTGGGCTGATCAAGTCAGCTTCCTGCTGGTCATTCTGTTCATAAGCTAGTCCACTTGGAGCTGGGAGCTCTCAAGATTGAATGTTCCTTCCTACAGAAAACTAGCTTGCCAAGGAAGAGGATAGGTTAGGATCTTTCCCTGACATACTAGATCTCTCTCTGGAGGGAATTCTGATTCCTGATGGAGCTGCTTAACCATTTGAGCCCTCAGCTGTACAATGAAAAGCTACAGCATCTCAGTAGGTCATAGGCTGATCCATGGGGTTGAAGCCATGGTCTTGAACACTTGTACCATCATGTAAATGTGTGCCAGCGTTGTTCCTCTGGATCCCCAATAGTCATGCAGTTTATATCCTTGAGCAAACACATTGCTACAACTACCAAATCAGAAATGATAGGGCTCTGGGAGTACTTGCAGAATGACTGACTGCACTAAAGACTATATTTAAGCACCACCACTTGCACAACTGTATTAACACTAGTGGAATGCCTCACCCAGACTCTGGCTTGGATAATCAATATAACCACCTGAAGCTTGCAGGACAGAGATAAGTAACACATGTGATGCACAGGACCTAAGTCAGGATTGTGTATGGCACATCCTCCATAAAATGGTTTCCCACCTGTAAGGGTAGCTGTCATTGCATATTCATAATTACAGTGGTTGGATTACTTAATGTTGTTAATAATAGTAAAACATGGTACTCCCTGGCTTACACCCTGCTTTAAGGATGTATTGTCTAAATTCTTAACATTTTTAGTTGCCAGACAATAAATCTGGTCTGATCTTCTCTTACACCTCTCACTCCCTGTAGGTAATAAATGGTTTAATATGCTTTGAGTCTCTAAAATGGTTACTAGCTTAAACTGTTATGAATTGATTTTATAGTATGCTGCCCTGAGATCCTTGGACATAGGGTGGGATAATTAAATAAAAATACAATATGCCTACTGCTTTTTCAGTCCATTGAAGGCATGGAGTTAAGACGGTCACTTATCAAAAGGGTGCCCCAGCAATCTTTGGGACGGTCTTCATCACACATCTTAAACTGGCTTAAGAGTCATTCTGTTTTCCTGTGAAACCTTGAGAAATGTCTTTCATGTGAGTAGGGTAGGGATCTGTAGATAATTCCCTGCAAGTTTGCTTGATTGCCATGCCATGCTGTTTAAAGTAGAGTTGCCCTGATAGACATTTAAGCATCTTGTTTTCCCTAGTTATCTCATCTTATTCACAATGTCTCCTTTATTTATTTGTCTCTTGGGTTCAGGCCATTTGGGAGAATCAGTTCTACTACCTCTTTGGTTTCCTCTTCTTGGTGTTCATCATTCTTGTGGTTTCGTGCTCCCAGATCAGCATTGTCATGGTGTACTTCCAGCTCTGTGCTGAGGTAAGGATCCTGGTACATCTTGGGGAGCTTTCAGAGGATGGGTGGGGAGATTGGGGAATAACTTTTCAGGTCTCTAAGTGCTCCAGCGCTCTCTTCTCTGTCCTTGTAGTACGTAGAGTCTCAATTATTCGGCATAAACATGCTGGTTGATAGTCGGATAACCGAAAGTCAAATAATCCAGAGGGTCCAAGAAATTGTCCCCCAACGACAACACGCGTGCGCACCTGCACCACTATTGGGGCCAAAAGTCCCTCCTTTCCTCCTTTCCTCCTTCCTTCCTTCCCTCCCTCCCTCCCTCCCTCCCTCCCTCCCTCCCTCATTTTCTCCCCATCTCCTTCTCTCCCTCCTTCCCTGCTTAGCTCCTGAATCCTGCTTCCTCTGCGGCAGCTTCTGCCCCAGCTTGGCTGTGGGGGGCGGGGGGAGCCTGCCAGAGGCTGAGAGAGGGCTGAGGTTCCAAGCTGCTGAGAAGAGGCCTGGGCCAAGTGTTCAGTCCTCTCCTCAGCGGCTTGGTTTTCCTCAGCCCAAAGGAAAACAAGCCGCCACGCCATTATCTGATGTCCCATGCTTCTTCGTGAGCGCGCCACACACGCACTCATGAAGAAGCATGGAACGTCGGATAATCTGGAACGTCGGATGACCAAAGGACGGATAATTGAGACTACTGTATATGGATCGTAGCCAAAAAGAAATGTGGGTCAAATCTCAACAGAGGTAGTCAGACATATGAACTAATACATTCAGTCAAACCTGGCAGACTGTGTGATCCCAGAATGGATGAACTCTCCCTGCTTCTTTGGATGTAAAAAATGCAGACATCTCCTGACACAAAGCATGTGAATGAGGAAGAAGAAACTCTTCCTGGTCTTCCCCCTCTCCCCCGTGGGAGAATATTCTGACTTCCCTCTGTCAAGAGACTCTGCCTTTGGGAGAATGTAGTTATGTGTAAGAATAACAGTCCTGGAAACATCAGACTACCTGGTTTTACATCTCTGTTGCAAAAGCAGGTCCTTCTATACAAACAAACTGTGCTGGTTCAAACCTGGCTGGATTCCTAACAGGGAACATGTTCAGAGTGCTGCTAAACTGCATCTCTCTCTCTCTGCTCTTTTTGACAGGACTATCGATGGTGGTGGAGGACTTTCCTCGTGTCTGGAGGATCTGCCTTCTACGTGTTGATTTATGCAATCTTCTACTTTGTGAACAAGGTACTATTATTGGCTTTGTGTGCATGCATGTGTGTTGTGTGCCCTCAAGTCATTTCCGACCTAGGGCCACCCTAAGCCAAACCCATTAGGGTGTTTTCTGGGCAAGATTTGTTCAGAGGTTTGCCATTGCATTCCTCTGAGGACATGTGACTTGCCCAAGGTCACCCAGTGGGTTCCATGACCGAGCTGGGAATCAAACCTTGGTCTCCAGCGTCATAGTCCAACATTCAAACTACTATGCCACACTGCTCTACTGCCTTAGAATGTTGGCTCCCCACTGACTCAGCATGTGATACTTGTTCAGGAGTAGTATCATGATTTCCTCCTTCAAGTGGGAAACCCAGGCAGTGGTTTGTTCAGTGGTTCACTCAACAGTTCTATAGTGGTGGAGAAAGAGTGTACGCAGGAGTCTGTTATCCTGCTTGTGACCAGTGAAAGAAGGTCAGTGTTAGGGTTGTGTCTCCATCCCTCTTCCTCCCGTTTGACTTCATCTTGGTTCTCTTTTCCAGCTGGACATTGTGGAGTTCATTCCTTCCTTGCTGTACTTTGGCTACACAGCCCTCATGGTGCTGTCATTCTGGCTCCTGACGGGAACCATTGGCTTCTATGCAGCCTACATGTTCGTCCGCAAGATTTATGCTGCTGTGAAAATAGACTGAAGATGCGCCAATGCCATACAGCACAAAGCAGCCTTCCTCTTGGTTTCTTCTTAGGATGGACACAAGGAACTCTCTCCTGTTTCTTCCAAGGAAACAAAACTTGGTGGGAATGGGACACAAGAAATAAAACAAAAATAGTTCAATTTTTGGAATGTAATCTTTGGCAGAGTGTCCATGGATCTGGGGGAGTCTCATGGAGGGGAAGGAGAGTGTAGATACTTTGCATTTTAACTTTTACTCTATTCTGGTTATAAGGGACTTTTTTTAATCTCTGAAGCATCTTTCTCAATGAGTTTTTTTCTCCCTTTTGTCCAATTTTTCTATGACATGGCAACAACATTAGAATGCAATGGTCACAGTTTTTATCAAGCAGGTATTGAATTCAGGGAGAGACTTTCTTCAGTAACTGTGCAGAATAGCCTTTTGGTGTACCTGGCCTAGGAAGAAGACAGTGGAAGTTGTGGTTTCTGAAGGGAAAATCCCTAAAAATGTGGGCTGGCGCTTGGCCATGCCTTGGTTCCAGCAGCTCCCTCTTCCTGGTGCCATGGAGGTGCCATTTCAGAACTAGACAAGTGCAGTTTCTCGTGGAGGGTTTTCAAACTCCTCAGCCTTTGTCTTGCGTCTCCCAGCTGCTCAGTGATGGAAGTTTTAGTGGAGACAGCAGTGACAACTGCTTGTCATCTTGGCAAGCTCTTTACTCTGAATGACAGTTTTTAAAAGTTTGGAACTTAATCCTTTTCACAGTGGAAGGGGCCTGCAAACTGGAATAAAGGTATTTGAAAAGTTTGGACAAACATCCCTGGAAATCTCCTCAACCCTCCCCAGCAACTGCTGGATTGAAGTTCCAGGCCCTGACCAGACAAACTCACTCCACTGTTCATGTGCCAAGG
Organism: Sceloporus undulatus; assembly: GCF_019175285.1. Classification (NCBI taxonomy): domain Eukaryota; kingdom Metazoa; phylum Chordata; class Lepidosauria; order Squamata; family Phrynosomatidae; genus Sceloporus; species Sceloporus undulatus. The sequence goes on along the minus strand of NC_056525.1, from coordinate 3,361,524 downwards.
AGTTGGTGACTCAAACGTTGGCAATTGCTGCTGTTAAGCGCAAGAGACGGAAGGGAACTGGATATGTTCTGCGTGTCCATTTGGTTTTCCAAGGAAGGAAATACTTGTTTCTGCAAGTGTTTCTTCAAGCCCCGTCCACTCCTCCGCAGTACTGGCTCACCCAAGTTCTCCTAATCTGTCCAAATGATGAAGTTGATCCTCTAGAGGTTGAAGGTGGCCAGAGATTATGGGAGCTGCAGTCCAACACATCTGGAGGAGCACCAGGCTGAGCAAAGCTGGGATGAAGAAGGTTCTCAGCTATTGCTGGAGCTTGCCCCTCATGCCTCCCTTCCTTCCTCATCATTCCAAAGCCATGCCAGCCAAGAACCAAGGCCTGACAAAGAGGAACCGTGGTATTTTGTTTCTACACTGTGGTACCATTTGTTACCATGCTGTGGATTCATTAGTAAACTCTTGATTTGAACTAGGTTTAAAATATTTGAGTGAATCCCCTCCACTAATGATTTCAACGCCCCCCCCCCCACTGTATCCCCTGTACTTTTTAATGTATTGTTTGAACCCAACTGTAAATAAATATGCTGTTGTCCTGTTGCTGGTCTTGTAGCTATCTTTGCTTAAGCCACTTTCAGCTGTATGCCACAAGTGCTTTGTTGAGATCTTCAGGGTACAGTTCATAGTCTTGCTTCTGCCCTGTGAAGGTCAGTCTCACTTCACAATCTAAGGGTGAATAATTCTAATAGAAGGAAAGTTTAGCCACAGATTTGAGGGAAAAAGTGAGGCTTAAATATATGTACCACTACTTCAGCCAGTGAAATGAACTCTTACTTCACCTTTTCTATTCTGCTTTGGTCAGGCCTCACCTAGAATACTAAGTCCAGTTCTGGGCACCACAGTTCATAAAGGATGTGGACAAGCTGGAGCATGTCTGGAGGAGGGCAACCAAAATGGTGAAACCACCAAGCCTTCTGAGGAGAGGTTTTTCTGGGTCTTCATTAGCATTAGAATTCCAACCTCTGCAATGGCAAAAAAAAGTGAGTTACCATGGTCCAAGTCCAACGATGTGTCAGTTCACAACCCAGAGGAAAGGATTGTGATGTAGTAAAAAGTCTTGACTGCATGCAAACAGAGGAAATGTCCCCATACTTCAAATTTAATGTTAGGAATGCAGCCTGTTGCAATCGCTTTGATCAAGTCAAGGATGGTAAAGCTTCTAAGGGTCCCAGTTTATTAGCAAACACTGCTGGTCTTGTGTCATGGCTACCATTTAGGAAGTTTGGTTTCTCACATCTTGTCTAGTAGATAAAACAGGCTAGAAACAGTTGTTGAATTGCTAAAATAAACCCGGAAATGGGTAAGCTGTGCCCGATAGTATTGCAGAAGCTAAAAACCTGGGCAATAAGATTTTGAGATGGAGCTCTGTTGGCTACAGACAGAATGATGTGGATCAGCAGTATGATCTAAGTGCTTAGAGGGTTTGATTAGGACTTGAGAAGACGTAGGTACAAATCCCTGATAGCAATATGCCTTTCATTAGATTGTCTTAGGGGCTGACTGTAAAGTCTTGCACTGAAATCAGTTATGGAGAAGCTGAGTACATCCCACCATCAGGTCCCTGCTTCTTTTAGAAGCAAGCAAAGATGGTTGTGTGGAAGAGCTGGATGATATAACTGGCACAGGTTTTCTAAGCATCACTGCATTCGTGTAATGTACTCTTTGAAGGTTTTTACATTTTCCTCAAAGTGCGCTCACAAGGCTGTCCAGCTTCAGTGTAGACAGCACTTGTAGCAGCACGAAAAAACTCACCTAGCTCTCCACCTCCGCTTACAAAGGAGGTTATAGCTTTGCAAAATAAAGCTATGCTATAACAATGTGGTTTTGCCTCCAGGAATTTTTAGATGCCTAGCCTGACCTCTGTTGTCTTCATTCAAGAGGGAAAGTGGAGGAATTCAGTGGTAGCAACTAGGACACATATGAAGCCAATTTATGTGTATATTGGTTGCAAAGGGATAATTGAGAAAGAACGAACTGAAAGAAATATGTTGGGCTTGCGTAGATGTGAGCTTACTTCCTCAGGTGCATGAGGTGGAGTGGCAAGTCGAAGGACAGACCTATATAAGCTGTGTGAGAATGGCCATAGGAATGCAACACTTTGTGGATGTAGAGAAGAGAGGACAAAGGCAGGAGGAAGGCTGTTGCCTAAAGCCAAGGAGAATAGATTTTTGTGGGTTTTTTGGGCTATGTGGCCATGTTCTAAAAGAGTTTCTTCCTGATGTTTCACCTGCATCTGTGGCTGGCATCTTCACAGAGTGCATTCCGGAAGGCCAGCCACAGATGCAGGTGAAACATCAGGAAGAAACTCTTTTAGAACATGGCCACATAGTCCAAAAACCCCACAAAAATCTATGGATGCCGGCCATGAAAGCCTTTGACTTCACCAAGGAGAATAGATTATAGGAATGAGTATTGGAATGTAGTTTAGGAAACAGAAAGATGTCATGAACTGGGGTTTAGTGTTGAAATATGTGTAGTGTGCCAGCAAACCATTCTCTCTGTTCAACTCACTGCTGATGGACTATAGTCTCTGGATACATTTCCCTTTCCAATCTTCCTCTGTAGTTCTTTGGTTCAAGGACCACTGTTCTAAGGACTGAAATGAAATGTCCAGGAAAGCTGAAGTGTTGTACTGCACCTGTTTTTTGTGTATTCCCATTCCTAGTGTCCCGATTTATGTCCAGAGTGCTGAAGGGCATTGCTGACAGCATGGCATAAATCACGCTGGGGGATGAGCATGTGAAAGGCTCTCTAATATTGTGGGTGATGTCATTAGGCCTAAGGTAACATTTCCTGAATAGATATGTGGGCAGAGTTGGCATGAGTAAGTTAGCTCACACATTGTAAACCACTTAGGGAGTGCTGAAATGCATCCATGGATTCGCTGATAAACGATATAGAAATGTACTTGCTGTTGTTGAGTGGTGTTGGTTGGGCCTTGTATGGGATTCTGTTATTTTCTCTCTCCAGTCTGTTTTGGGTACAAGTCTTGCCTTGTTTTTTATTACTTCACATGGTGGGTAAGTTGCCCTTTACACATCCATTTTACAGTCTCAAATAAGCTGCTGCCACCACCTTTTTTAAACTGCACTGGGCTGCTTTGAAGCTTTTTCCTTTTATACATTCACAAATTTAAAACTTTAAGTGTAATTTACATATTCATGAATTACCCACACACACAATGTAGAAACCTCAGCCTCATTTGTGGGTGCCCCAGATTCACTTCCAAATACAGTAACTCGCAATAAAATGTAGCACGCTAAGCTCCTTTTACAGACCTCCTACAAAGAGAAGAGAACTGAGAACTTCAAACAATTTTAATAAGCAATTTCATTTAAAAAACACACACACGTCCTCTTTTCATTTTGGACTTAATTCTGTTAAGACAAAAAGGGGAAAAAAAGCTAACTTGAGCAATGATGAGCTGCACATTTCCTAATGGCACTTCAATCTTTACAGTTTTTAAAAATACAGGACTTGTAAGAAGTCCTACAATACTCTGATAAAAGAAGAGGTTATTTGCTGTGTTTAGAAAAAAAGTGCTAGATTTGTTGGAGAAGTCCAGCTTCAGACCAGGAGGGCTCTTCTGCTCTAGGAGAGGAAGGGAAGGCGGTCAGGAGGCCTCAGGAGACATGGCTGGAAAGGCTCAGCTGGGCCAAAGTGAGCAACTCCTGCGCAGAAGGTGTAGCGATGGGAAAATCCCAAAGGAGTCCCCCTCCCTCTCTTGAGGAAGAGAAAATATACACGGAGCAAAAAGGGGCCACAGGCGCTGGTGCAAAGCGAGGCCGTCTTGCAAAAGTGGTCAGCAGCACAAGCCCCCCAGTTCACCTTCTGCCCCAGGAAGAAGCACCTGCCCTATAGAGAGTGACTCAAGGGATAAGACCCCTGCTTGCTCTCTCCATTTCTCCAAAGCCCAGCCACCAAAGCAAAGCCAGACACCTGGCTGACCCCCAAAAGCAGGTAGTGTGGTCCTCTGGTGACACAACCACCCACACTTCTGGTAAAGAGCATGCTACAGAAGCACAGTTATCCTATTGAGGTTTTTGAAGGAACAGTTAAAAACTTGGCCGTTTCGCCAATGTATGCTGAACCAAGCCAAACTGACATACCTGAAGGTGTTTAGTATCTCACCTAGGAGGATGCGGGGACAATAACCCTCATCCTTTCCTCCTGTGGGGGCCCCACTGCCCCCTTTTCCAGAGGTCAGGATTTTTCTCTATTCCCTTATGATCCTTTGCATGCACAGAGGCATGTGGTCTAATGCATTACACAAACACAAGCCCCTGTCACAAGCAGCAGGTGCAACATGAGAGAGGCCGCAGGTTGCAAGGGGTTGGCCGTTCCAGCCTCCCCTAAGGCAAGGGTGCATCATGTTGAGCCATTTTTAGAAAAAGATCCTTGGTTACTTAACACATCACTTAAAACATTCTTTAAAATAAAATAAAATCTCTTGGATATTAAGACCACTAAACAAAACCCCAGAGAGTTAATGAGATCTTGGATAGACACTGAGACCACTCTATAAAATCAATCTGGGAAAAGTTGCCACACCAGCCTTTGTAGGTTATAGGAAAACCAGGGGAACGGCCTCTTCTTCCTTCAGTCTGGAAAGCTGCATGTCTCCTTCTCTCCCTCCCATAACTAATATACTTGTCTGACATCCTGACCCAAACATGATGGCAAGCTTTCTGAACAGCGCTGGGAAGTTGGGTTTACTGATCCAAAAGAAACATCTACTTTCTTTGTATGGATGCTCAAGAGAGGAAATAGTCTGAGCTGGTCAGAGGGCAGGCTGTTGCTATTAAAAACAAAGAGAGACATAAAGGGAACCTGAAACACAGAGGGGCCAAAATACTCTCTCCGACCTCCAATTCTTCCTCATACTCCCACTTTTGTGCCTATGTACTCTTTCGGCCTTTTGTTATTCAGGTAATCGGGTCCAGTTCCTCTCACCACCACCACCACCACCACCACCAATCCCCGGCCACCGATGTGGGGAGAAGGGAAGCACACAGAAGACACAATAAGAGCCAGACTCTTAGTACATAGTATGTACAGAGATGTTGTGGCACTTTTGAGACTCACTGAAAGAAAGGTTGGCAACATGAGCTTTTGTAGACTTCAGTCTACTTCCTCAGATGCGTTTGGAAGGAGACTTAAGTCTACCAAAGCTCATGCTGCCAATGTCTTTCTTTCAGTTAGTCCCAAAGGTACAACAAGATCTCTCTACATACTGATTTTACAGACTAACGTGGCTATATCTTTGAATTCTTAGTACACCGCTCATCCAAAATATGCCATCCCGATGTTGGTGTATTGTCTATTTAAGAAGAAACTAATGTAGAATGCTATTTTCAAAATATTATTTTTTTTCCTCTTCTGACAATTCAGCAGAAATCCAAACCCATTTGCCACTGTTCTGTGAGCATATCTAGGTACAGTGGCATCTTTATAGCATTAATTCCACTGACAGTGGAAGGATGCATCCCGTGCCCTTTGCCTTTGGGCTGGACGCTATCTGAAATAATGGCAAGAAACACACACAGAAATGGTAATCAGAGATTTCATGGACAGAAGAAAACAGAAGATTTTGCTCTTAGATTTCAAGCAGCTCCCTATTTCAATAACAAATAATGGTGATGGTGAATGAATTAAGAGCTTACGATGTGCCAGTTAAAGGAAGAGAATGCTTTGCCATATACCATGAGAAGGGTACTACACTGAAAATGCCAAAATAAAGCTACTGGGTGTATTGTCAAACAAAACAAAAGAAATAGTTCAGTCTTGCACTAGACAGCCAAAAGCTGAATGAGACCTTGGACACAGACTGAAAACACACTTTTATGAATACATGGGAATCATGTACTCTCAAAAGACCAGAGTGTGTCTATTAGTGCAGCAAGAAATAGCTGTTGTTTAGCAACATTAGAGAACGCACACTTCAGGAACAGAGCAGTAACTGGGAGAAAGAAACAGGTGAGGTAGCAGTCACACCAATGAAGCGCAAGGTCAGTTCTCTCAATGGGGAGATCAAAAAATAAACCAAGGAAAGATTAGGCTGCCAAAAAGAAATGGGAAAAGTGTCAAGCCAACTGTAGAAGGCAAATTTACCAGTTCTTGTGGGGCCAAGGTGGCATCTACCACACCTTTATTTTCAGTGAAGTTCACTAAAGAGTGTCAGATACTAGGTTTAACTGGGCAAGAAAATACACACCAGATTTGCAAATATGTCTGGATCATTTCATAGTGACCATGTCAATCACAAGCTCCAGGAAAACAGAGAGGAATTGAGAAATGGTTTTGGTGAAGTCAAGGAGAAGCCATTTAACCCCCAAGGCCTCTTCTGCTTCACGCAAAGAACATCCTAACATGAAAACACATTGCATAAATCAGCAAGATACACTTCTACATACTGCATTTGAGACTCAAAAGCAAAAGATACGATTGAAATATTTTTGAAAAAAATTGGGCCAGTTGATTCCTTTTGCCTGTAGCCACAAGATGAACAAAATTAATATTCAGTAGTTTAAAATAAAGAAAACACAAGCACACACCTTTACTGACGGCACTGTTAACTTGCTGAATTACCTGCCACTAAAATACACCCAGCCCCTGGGTCAATTACGTGGAGAAGCAACAACTGGTAGCAACAACCAGATTCTCAGGCTAGTTGACTAGATCCTGGAGGTGGGCCAAAGACACGAAGCAAATGCAGAGCACTGTTTCTGAATGGTAATGTAGCTGTTATTTCTCCTAACTCAAATTTAGCTTGCACTCTGGGCCAGGGGATGGTTGGAGGAATGCAGGAATACAGTTGCCCCTCCACATTTGCGATACTGACGTTAACGGATTTGTTTATTCATGAAACTTCTCTACCTAGCTTCAAAACTGAGTTAAAGACTATATTGTTTAGAGAAGCGTTCCCAGGGGCAAGCCCCTCTCTGACCCAGGATGCCTCCTTTTAACCATCCATTAAGAAGCCAAGCCCTCCCTCCAGTCCATCTGCCTTGGTCCAGGCCTCTGAGGTGGAGAAAAACTGCTGGACCTGATCCTCTTCCCCACAGCCATTCCTTCTCCTTTTGTGTCGTGTCTTTTTAGATTGTAAGCCTGAGGTCAGGGAACCGTCTAACTAAAAGTTTGTATATACAGCGCTGTGTAAATTTACAGTGCTTTATAAATAAAGGTTAATAATAATAATAATTTGATTGGAATCTCAAAGTCCTCCAGTGTGACTCTATTGTCAACTTCTACCAAAAGTCATGCTGGAGGACCTAGAGATTCCTAGAGAGGTATCCTCTTGGGTTAAAAAAAAGGCTTTTTTTTTAAATGTGTGGGGGTCCTGTGCCCCTAAACCACCTCTAATTGCAAAATTAACTTTTCTTGCATCCCTAATTTTTTGAAACTACACTAGAGGGCATGAGCTTCAAGTAGGCATGTTCATGCCGGACTTTAATGTACACTATATTCTTCTATATACTACACCTGCTGGCCCATTTACTCCTTTTCTTGCTCTTAGTAGGATCTAGGGCAGAGGCGACTAGAGCGGACCCTACTAGATTTGATGATCTACTCTAGTAGTCTCTGCCCTAGATCCTACTGGTGAAACCAATGAAGCTGCTTGGTAACCAGCTTCAGAGTCAGTCAATTTCCTGCTTTCCTTCCATCCCCAGTCTTAATGAGATCTTAATTGAGAGCATCAACCTCCTTCTATCCCACATTTAAGAAACTACTAGTCCAGACTCCCAAGATCTGGTGAAAATATCTCCTTCACTGCTTAGTCTAAGGTCTGCTCATTCCTCCTCCAAGAGTCACCCTGACCAAAAGAAAACAACATGGCAAACTTTATACCTGTCAAAGGCCAGCATTCTGTTAGTGGCTTATGCGCAGATAAGTGCAGCTTATATGCACAATAAGTCCCTTTTTGAGTAGGGTGGGGGCTATCAGCTTGCCCATTCAAAAAAAGGCCATGAAAATTCAGGTGCTCTGGGCTCCTGGGGGAAGGAAACAGTGAATGTATTTCATCTGAAAGTACAGTCTCATTTCCCCCCCCAAAAAAAGAGCTGAGACCAGCTGCTTCTCTATGGTCTCAGTCACCTTTTCCCTTCCCTTCTGCAAGCAACAGCAGGCAATGGGAGGATGTGCAACTCCAGGGGTGGAACTACACACGCATGTAGGATCCCAGCCAGAATGTAGTTGTTTTCTTTGGATAAATGCTGGTCTGTGAACTAAAGTTCCTATTCCACAAATGATTCCTGTAAGCAAAGCACAAGCAACTATAGATTCTTGGCTTTGAGAGAGGTAGTAGCATTTACAGCTTTGTTTGCCCTTTCCTTTAAAAAGCTATTGTCTAGCAGTGTGGGCAACAGTTCAACTACCTTCCCTCTGAAGATCATTTAACAGGGCAAAAGGCTGACTGGCATAGCTGTACAAAACCACCCCACCAAAGATGTTTCCTATGAACAGTCTTAAAATGCTGGTGTTTGAGAGAGGGCACCATGATCGGCACATTATTTGCTTTTTCCTGAAAATAGTGGATGAGGCCTTTAGAGCCCCTCTCTTCACACCCACTCCCCACAATTCCCCCCTGTTCATATTGCTCAACAACATCCCACCTCCAAGTAGTTTTTAAAGTTAATAAGATATAGGGATAGACGTTCCTTGACTTCATATTTCCAAATGAAAACAGAAGAGACTATATCTTGCCTCAGAGGTTTGTACACTTCTGAGACCTGAGGTGTTTCTCAGAAAAATGTACATTAAAAGATACATTCATTTTGGAAATCCACACATTTGGGGATCAACATGAAAATGCAAACAACTCTCCTGCCCTGTATTCTGCAAGAACTGAACAAAAACACACATGGATTTCTGTGCAGTGGGAAAAAAGCTCAAAATGCTATGAAACTAGAGGTGCAATGACAAAGCCAGTGGGATGGTGAGAAATGCCATGAGAATGAGACTGAAAGACTTTTGCATCCCTGCTGTACTTTGCTTTCTACATTAGAACAGGGGGAGGCAGTATAGGACAGTATATCGCTGACATTTTTAGTGAATAATGTTGCTCTACTCCTATAAATATCCAGTAACATATGGCTGATCTGTCAGAAACTTAAGATCAAACAAGTCAGACAAAGAGATTAACACATTAAAGCTGCTTTGGGGCCCATTCTGCATCTAAGGCTAACAAAAGAATATCTACTGTATTTCCAGTTTCTAGCAAAGTAATATTTGGAGGCTCAAGATTTTTCTGGATCTTAAAAAATAAACCCAAACTTAATGTATATCTTAGGTAAAGAAAGAGAGATCATTAATGATGTCCGAAACATTCAGAATCATGGGTGCCAGAAGGTTGTACTGTCTCCCAGGAAAACATCTTGCCAAAACATAAAGCTGCAAATAGTAAAATCAGCAACAGAAGAGGCAGCAGGTGCCAAACGCTGGAAAAATCATGCAACTCAGCTCAGGCAATCTCTTGGATCAGCTATGTTCCAAAGTCAGCTGTACCACTGCTGAAAAATAAAAGTGTGAAAATGTAGCATCGCGGTATTGAGGTAGGGATATGATGAGAGAACTGCATAAGGGGAGACTGTGCAACCATTTCTGGAAAAAGTGAGTAACAGGTGATGCAAGTGAGGTATTTAAAAATACTGAAGGAGAAGACCAGGCAGTCCCCTTTTTAATCAGCACAAGGCACACATTGAAATCAGAAAGGCAACGTCTTAAAACAGGCCAGGAAGCACAGTCTGTGAAGCTCACCACCATATGCAACTGATGAGGTAAGAATTATACTGAACATTAAACTGATATGAAAACAATTACAACTGAAGTAAGGCCAGCTAAGCCTACAAGGCATGTCTGTTGGGCAAAGAAGAGGGGAATCCTGCACACAAAATAACAAAACTTTAGAAATCAATGGGACAAGGGAGGCTAGACTTTAAAGCAAGATGGACTTAATCCAAATTAGTAGACAAATTTTCCATTCATCTGCTGAAGGCAGGGATCCAGCAGGACCATTGGAGGAACCAATACAGAGGTAGGCTTAAAATACCGGGGCAGGCAAAAGGGGACTCTGTGTCCCCTACCGAATATGAGGTATACAGAAGTGCATATCTGGAGCTTATGCAGATGCCCCAACATGCAAGACTGGTGGGCTGATCCCAAAGGGTGCCACCAAGTGACCAGGTGTGAGTCTGTGGACAGGGAAGGAGGGAATCTACACCATGAGGTATTCACTGTGATATAGAATAGTCTATACAGGCAACTGAGGTAAGGCTAGAAACCGCAGGTAAATGAGGCAGACCTTAAAGCAAGAGGGAGAGAGGAAAGGCTGCAAATGTGCAGAGGAGAAGCAGAGGCGTGGGAGTTCTCATGCAGTAGCAGCCACCTCTATAGCCTCCTAACATCAGCTCAATGGGGGAAACAGGAGCAGGGGGGCTCTTCGTACAGGTAAGCATTCAGCAGGAGTCGCCACCAGTCATAGTAAGGTTGGAAGATGTAGCTCTTCCCAGCAAAACATCCAAGAGCAGCATCTCCACACCACCAGACCAGTTACAGCTGTATTCTCTCAAATACAGGGGGGGGGGGGGGGCCACTAGAACAGGCTGTGTTAGAGAAGGGCAGAAGCCCTTGAGGATGACCAACTCTATGATTCTATGATTCTAAGGGTCTGTGATGACTGACAGTGGCACAAGGGAGTAGAAGAGCTTTCGAGGTTGCGCAAGGCTGGTAAACAGTGTAGGGATAGGTGGGAGGGGTGTAGACAATACACCTGATAAGTTAAATTTGCCCACCCACAAATATTATCAACCTTCCCTTAAGAGAAATATAGCATCAGTCTTGCAGAGCCAGTGGGGGGAAATAAGGCTGCTTGACATTGACTGTAACCCCAGTCCTGTCTATCCAGCCTCTGTCTATGTGGTGAGCATATTATGCACTGCAGGCAGTACTTGACAAACATGGGCATGGCCTTTGCAGCCAGCTTCTTTCCACGACCCGTAGGCACTGGCCTGTACTACCACTACCCCTTAACCAGCTTACTTTCATAGCTTAGAAAACAGGCTCCATCTCCGCCCCAACCCCACCAGCAAGGCCATTTTAATTTAAGTTGCCTAAGGTTTGCTTGTTTGTGCTTGAATATTCAAGGATCAAGAGCCATCTCCATAGACAACAGTGCTAGATGATAAAGGAATGATTACCCAGGCAATGAGTTTCCATTAAAATAGACTAAGTTACTGCCTACCCCATCTCTGTCCCTATATGCACTTTGGGGAACACTGCTCTCAAACAAACAGAAGCAAGCTGGATCAACTGTGATGCAGGAGACTTCTGGCCTGTACTGACATTTTAGGGAAACTATCCACAGAGCAGACTGCTAAACTGGCAAAAGGTGAAACAGTCCAAAGTCAGTTCTATTTTCCCCACAGGGGAAGAAATGGAAGTAGTAGTGAAGTGAAATCAGTGTGGACTGATTGCACTGTGTAAACAGTGTGAGAGCTAGGCCAGAAACAGAGACTGTGTTCTTGGCACTTCCTGACTGGTAATGGTGGGGAAAGGATCCGTGGTTGTGTAAACACAATTCTGCTGAAATTAGTCTCTGTAAAGCGGCTTTGAAGAAAGCAGTATTAGGTCTGTACAAACCCCAGATTTAACACTGCAAGAATAATCAGCAGAGATGATGGAAGAGGGATGGCAGGGCCAAGATCAATGATTTCAGCCTGCCCTGTGGACTGAGACAATGAAATGCAGAACCTTAACTTGAGGGGGAAACGCCAAGCCAACTTCCTTTCTAAAGCAGGAGGAGGCTGGAAGCTCCAGGGAAGGTCACTGAGACGGGTGCTTCCTGATTTACCAAAGAAGTTGGGAGGAAAAAAAATACCTGAAATTCTATTTACTGCAACCTACTCACTGTCCAGGACTGGGGCATACATCCAAGTGTTATGTGGCAGTTCCAGTCCACAGGCACCCCTTTGACGCCTTCCCAGGCTTTGGATAGGTAGGGGGAAAAACATGGGCACCTCTGCTGTGCTCTGTCTGCACATACTCAGGGAAGCTCCACTTTCTCTGGCTCTCACTGGAATGCTTGGTGGAAACGGGGCAAGGTGGTGGCGCCCAAGCCAGGAGAGAACATGGAAGGCAACGAATGAAGGGGTCCAAAGCCGAGGGAGGCAGCAGCACCTCCCGAGGGCTCTTGAGGTGGCAAAGTGGTGAGGAGGGATTGGGTCTCCCCCTGTGAATAGCCCATGACCAGCCCCCCTGAAGAGACGGGTGGGTTACATGAAGGAAGGTTCAAGGGGAGGAAGCCTAGAAGATGGGAGAAGTCCATGTTAGCAGCACAGAGAGCCTCAGAAAGCAAAGCAGGACTCTTGGAGAGTAGCGTCTCCTCCAGTGTGACTGGCTGAGGAGAGGATGAGGAGGGATCCCCTGGCACCAGAGACAGGCCTCCAGGGAGCTCTGCCAAACAGCTGTCCACCTCTGTTTTAGGGATTTTGTCAGGCAAGTATGAGGTAGATCCGAGCTGGTACTTTGGGGGAGGCTGTGGCGGGGAGGGCGAATCTAGAGGATAGCTCATCCCCATGGGCAGAGGGTTGGGGACTAAAGAATGGGGCATCCCTGAGCTGGGCATGGCAGGGACGTGCGCACCATACATGCCCATGGGTAGCATCCCAGGGAAGCTCTTGCTGTTCATCACATCCCGGGAGGCCATGCACAAGACAGGGCTCAGCTCTTCCTTCACAGCTACATTTGAATTGCAGCTCAGAAGGCTCAGCATGTCCACTGGCTCTGTCTTGATCTTCATCAGTTCTTGAGAATGGCTCTTCTTCATGTGTCTGGTCAGGTGGTCTTTACGGCCAAATCGCTGGGCACAGTACTGGCACAAGAAGTCCTTCCGGCCTGTGTGAACGACCAGGTGCCTCCGCACATCTTTGCGGGTGTAGAAGCGCCGGTCGCAGTGGTCACACGGGTGTTTCTTTTCTTTCACACTTCCCGATGGCCTCCGGGAGTGGGCCTTCAAGTGCTCCAGCAGAACCTGGGTGCTTTCAAACATCTGAAGGCACACCTTGCAGCTAAGGTCACCGCTGGCAGCAGCGTGCATGGCCAGGTGACGCCGGTAGCCAAGCTTGGTGTTGTAGTTCTTCCCACACTCTGGGCAGTGAAGAGCTTCCTTGTTGGGGTCGTGTGTCTGAAGGTGGTTGCGGAGGTGGTCCTTGCGGTGAAACATCTTCTCACAGTACATGCATTGGTGAGGCTTCTGGGCAGAGTGGGTGGCCAGGTGCCTTGCCAGAAAAAGAGAACAGAGATGAAGCAAAAACTGCAAATGCCTCCTAACCACAAAATCTGGGCACATCCAGCTTCTACAAACCCAGCTCCTACTCTTTTGAGAAACAAGTAGTATGTATATGCCAGTCACTTATGGGACTAAAGACCAACTAACATGTAGTTGAAAAACCATCCCCACCCTTGGATACAGGTCTTGCGTGACAACTACTAGTATTTTAGCTACTAATTACTAGTAGTTACAGATATGAGATACAATGTCAGAGGTACCTTTCCCCTGAATTCTAGGTGCTGTTGCATTCATGTCTTGCTTTTGATTTCCCAAAGGCAGAGAACTTCTGTGAAGACAGCTCTGGGTCACAGAGGCCTCTAGTCTGATCCAGGATTGCAATTCTTAGCTCAGCCAGTGCCACCAAAACCATAAATAAGCCATAAAGAAAAAGCCACAAAAGCTTGCATGACAAGATCATGCTACTGACTCTATTTTTTTTATTCTTCTTACAATTGTTTACCCTTTCTGCAAAGAAAACTGCTGTTCACATTTTCAGACTTACCTGGCAGGGGGACACCATGATCACATTTTCAGACTTATAACTTGACTTATGACAACCCTATGACAGTGCTTTCTTGGGAAGATTTTTTCGGGGGCTGGGGGGTTGCCATTGCCTTCCTTTTAAGATTGGGCTGGATTCAGACCATGGATGTGCAGAGTCCAGACCAAAACAACACACCACATGGGCACTTTTTCTATTCTGTTATCACCCAAATACTTATCTTCCTATTTTGTTACTAACACTGTATTTGCACTGCCATTTACCAAGGGACATGTCCAATGTTCAGGTTCATTCACCCTTAACCTAGAGTGAAACTATGGAAAACTTTAAACTGTCCATGGCCAGCAGAATATGCAGCCTACAATCACAACCCTGTAGGCTCCCTCATCCCAGTGGAAAAGACAGGGCAGGCTATTAATCTAAGTTCAAATGGCTCCTGACTCATCTGTTGGGTCTATCAGAAGACAATCCTGCTTGATTCCTCCATCTGTGCTGCATGTTTCCATGTGGTAAAAAAAATACCACAGCTTAATAGTGTGCAGAAGTGTAGTTTCCTCTTGCCATACAAACAGCAAGGAAGTGCTCATCACTTATAAATTGAAACTGAAATCCAGCAGACCTTTCTAAAGTGTATAATGACGTTGCATAAGGATCTGAGAGATCTGACAGAGCCCTTTCCAAACCAAAATTCAGCCCCTGCTTTGGCAAATCATTGTTAACCTCACTTTTCTATCTGGATGAGGATATAAGGTGAAATATTGCAAAAGGTTGGGATGAATAACAATACCCGCTCTGAGGCTTAAGGAACAGGTTATAAATCTAAATAAATTACAGTCCTGTGAGGTGATGAAGCCCTATTCCTCAAATGGACTACAAAAGGTTCTCAAATACCATCCCAAAGTACTATGTCTTCTTGCAGGGTTGCACAGATGCAATATTCTCAAGCAAAAAGGCACTGCCTGACTCGGATGAGCAGCTGATGCTTAGAAAATCTGTCATTTGTCCTGAAAGGTGTTAAAACCAGCCTCTTCAGGAGTTGCCAACAGAGGTTAACACATAATAATAAATCATAAATTGTTTATTTATATACCGCTCTTCCTTGTAGATCAAAGCAGTGAACAGCAGATAAAATATGACCAATGTCATAATACAATAAAAAACAAATTAAGAACAATAATACAATTTTCAATCCAGCATAATTATCTAAAAACAAGCAATTCAACAATATTAAAATCAAAGGATATATATACAACATAGTCAATTGGGGAATATTTTCACTACAGGGAGTTGGGAGGATAAGCTTGTAGGAAGAGATAGGTTTTTAATGCCTTTTTAAAGGCTTCCACTGTTCCACTGAGGCGGATCTCTTCTGGAAGAGCATTCCAGAGAGTAGGCGCTACTGCTGTATAAGCTCTTTGATAGGTAGTCGCCAGTCTCACCTTAGGGTGTTTGAGTAATAATTTACCTGTTGTTCTGAGAGTGCGAGGTAGATTATGCAGGGAGAGGCGTTCCCTCAAGTAACCCGGGCCCAAGCCATTTAGGGCTTTAAAGGTAATAACCAACACTTTCTACTGGGACTGGAAACGTATTGGCAGCCAGTGAAGATTTTAATACGGGCGTTATATGATCTGATCTAGCTGTCCCCGTGATCAATCTGGCTGCAGCATTTTGAATCAACTGAAGCTTCCATACCTGATACAAAGGTAGCCCCATGTAGAGCGCATTACAGAAATCCAAGCGAGATGTTACCAGTGCATATACTACATTTTCTAGGTCCCCTCGGTCCAGACAAGAACGTAGTTGGCGTAACAGCCGAAGCTGGTACCAAGCATTCCTGGCCATCGCATCTACTTGAGATGATAATTGCAGAGATGGATCCAGGAGTATTCCCAAACTACGAACTGTGTCCTTTAGGGGAAGTTTAACCCCGTCCAGGACAGGATGACAAATTTCCCTGTCTGGACTCAGAGCACCTATCATGAGTATCTCTGTTTTCTCTGGATTCAGTCTGAGTCTGTTTTTCCTCATCCAGCCCATTACTGCCTCCAGGCAGGCGTCCAGAGGAGAGATGCCGTCCTTAGTCACTGTATCAGTCGGAGACATGGAGAGATAGATCTGGGTGTCATCAGCGTACTGATAACACCGCGCTCCATGGCTCCGGATGATCTCTCCCAACAGCTTCATGTAAAGGTTAAATAGCATGGGGGACAGAATGGCGCCCTGAGGGACGCCCGATGTAAGGTCTCTTTTACGAGAGCAGTTGTCCCCCAGCCTCACCATCTGGAACCTTCCCGAGAGATAGGACTGGAACCACTGGAGTGCAGTGCCCCCAATATCTAATTCCCTCAGGCGTTCCAGAAGGATACCATGGTCGAAGGTATCGAAGGCCACTGAGATGTCCAAGAGCACCAACAGTTATATTACCCCGTCAGTGGCCAGACGGAGGTCATCGACTAAGGCGATCATGGCAGTCTCAACTCTGTAACCCATCCTGAAGCCAGTTTGAAATGGGTCAAGATAATCGGTTTCATCCAAGACCGCTTGGAGCTGAAAGGTGACTGCCCTCTCAATCACCTTGCCCAAGAATGGTAATAAGGAGACCGGCCTATGATTACTCATTAATAGGGGATCAAGAGAAGGGTTCTTCAAAAGAGGCGTTATGATTGCCTGTTTCAAGGATGATGGAACAGTACCTTCCCGAAGAGATGTATTTATTATCAGATGGAGTGCAGATTTTATAACATCTCCTCCCTGCACCGTCAACCAAGAGGGACAAGGGTCAAGAGGGCAAGTTGTCCTTTTCATGCACCCAAGGAGATTGTCTACATTCTCAGTACTCACAAACTCAAAATGATCCAGAATAACCTTGTTACCAGAGTCACTGGATGCCTCTACTAAAGGTTCTGTCCGAAGGCTGGCGTCAAGATCAGCCCTTATCTGAGAAACTTTATCAGCAAAGAAGTTGTTAAAAGCGTCACAGCAGGCAACCGTTGGATCTAATAAAGGGTTCTGGGTGGCCAGGGTTTGAGTTAGTTCCCTAACCACCCTGAACAGCTCTGCCAGACAAGACTCTGTTGATGCAGTCTGTGCAGCACAGAACGAATTCCTAGCTGCATCGATTGCCACTCCGTAGGAATGTAACATGTTCTCATGGAGTGTTCTGTCAGCTAAGTTCTGATGTTTCCGCCAGTAGCGCTCTAGTCGTTGCACAGCCCGCTTCATCTGGCGAAGGTCTTCTGTATACCGGGTCTTTTCTTTGGAGCGGGCCAGCAAGGACGCTCGGGAGCGATACTGTCTACAGCCCCGGTAAGGTTCCTATTCCAGTTGTCAACCAGGGTTTCGACAGTGTCGCCATCGTTCCCAAACATAATACCCTCTAGGGCAGAGGTCGGCAATCTCCAGATCGTGGGCCGGATGCGGCCCGCGGAGGCCTTTGAGCCGGTCCCCGGCTGCTCCTGCTGCCGCCACGTTGCGGCTTTTCGGCTCTGGGGGCTGGGCGCCGCCATTTGGAGGAAAAAATGGCTGCGAAATCTCGTGCGACCTTCCCGGAGGTCGTGCGAGACTTCGCCGCCATTTGGGGCAAAAAAATGGCACGGAAGGTCGCGTGAGATTTCACTTGCCATTTTGAGGAAAAATGGCGGTGCCCAGGGCCCCAACGGCGGCAGCGGGCCCCGGGAGGCAAGTTGCTGTCACAGGGGCCTCCAGGAGGGCTCCGACGGCAGCAGTAGCGGGCCTCCCAGAGTCCTGTTGCCTTCACTGGGGTCCTCTCAAGAGGGCTCCGGCGGCGGCGGCGGGCCCGGGAGGCCAGTTGCCTCCAGGGGCCCTCCAGGAGGGCTCTGCGACAGCAGCGGGCCTCCCAGAGGCCCGTTGCCTTCGCTGGGGTCCTCCAGGAGGGCTCCGGCAGCAGGCCTCTGGCGCAGGGGTCAGCAAAGAGGGGGAGGCCTCCAGTGCTGGTGGTCCCCCGCCGGCTCTCTTTCCCAGCCTCTGACGGGCCTGGGGCCCCGTCAAGGACCGGCAAAGAAGAGGTGGCCTCGCCCCTGGGGGTGGAAGCCCGGCCCCGAGGGTGGGCGCTCTGCGCCCGGAGGGTGGAGGCTCCACCCCCCGGCTTCGGCCCCCCAGTTGTCTGAGGGACAGCACCCAGCCCCCGGCTCAAAAAGGTTGCCTACCCCTGCTCTAGGGTGTCTTGGACCTTTGGGTTCCATCAGCCTTTGAGGACGGACCATGTAGGGGTCCTCCACCCCCGAGGGTTTATGGAAAGTGGCTTTCAGTCCTAACTTGACCAGGAAATGGTCCGTCCATGACAGGGGTGAGATAGCATTATAAACAGACATGTTTATTTATTAAGTTTATCATGCCTTTCCTCCAAGGGGCTCAAGACAGTGTAGAGTTTGAGAAATGTGGTGACATTGTGACTGGCCAAGACCACCCAGCAATGGCTGTCCTAGATCCTTGTCCAGGACAAATGTATACTCCGTAAGTGTCTTCTGGATCCCAGTCTCATCTTATCATTCACAAGTGCTTCCTTGCTGCTAGTGTAACAAGAGCAAATTACTCTAGAATTAAAATATCAATACTTTTAAAAGCATGCCCACTAAAAAGAGCATCTACCAATGTAAGCAATCCACTACAGTATATTAATTAAAGGCTCTGATCTACAAGTGATCAATTTCCAAAAGCTTGGAGAAAAAAGTCTTCATTTGCTTGTGGAATGATAACAAGGAGGGCACAAGTCTAGCCTCTTCAGGACGGGAGTTCCAGAGCCTTGGAGCAGACACAAAGAATACCCTACCTATGCTCCCACAAGATTTACCCAACAGGGTGATGGGACAGAGAGAAGGGCTTCCACAGACCTTAAGAGAGGGGCAGGCTCATATCTAAAAGACTGCATATCCTTCCAGAAACCTGCCAGAGTCTTAATCTCTACAGGGAAGTTCTTTCTTTCAGTCCCACTATGAGAGAGAGCCTTCTCAGTCACTGCTTCCACTCTCTGAATGCCCTTCCATGTGAGGGTAGGCTGCCCTCATCCCTGTTTTGCTTTCACTGGCAGGCAAAGACCCTCTTGTTAAAGCCAACTTTTAATGTGTGCTTGTCCACATGAAGGCTTCTTATGGGACTGTGAGATTTATATTTAACTTCTGTATGCCTTTAAACTGTTTTAATTTAGTGATTTTAATTGTCTTTATTAATGTACTAGGTTTTAGTTGATCCTTTTTTTTCTTTTCTTTTTTTTTGGGGGGGGGGGAACTGCCTTGGGTCCCATCCATGAGAAAGGCAGCTCAGAAATAAATATGGGGAGATATGGTCCACATGTGGACTGTATATCACATTATCCCACATACCTGTAGAGTTTGTATTTGGAGGCAAAGGCCTTGCCGCAATGCAGCTGTGGACAGCAGTAAGGCCTCTGCTCTGGGTTTGCTCTCAGCTTATCCACACTGGGGAAAGAGGCTCCCGACAGCTCATACTGGCATCTTCCTTGACTCTCACTCTCTCGGACCTTGGCTCTGGGCACTAATTTCCAGCCTGCCTCCTCCTCCTCCTGCTTTGCATCTTGAATCCAGTTGGGGACGCTGGTGAAGAATGCTGTCATGGCAGGCCTACTGGAGGAGGGCCATATGAAGTAGAACCCATAGGCATCACACTGGTACAGTCACATCCACCAACACTTTTCAAAGTTTCAATAGGTAGAGGTCTCCACCTGGAAGGACCGATGACATGCTTAAGGAAAATGAACATGTGCATGATCAATGTGTACACACATTTCCTGGGGGATGGGAGGTCAGCACACAGTTTCATTGCATAGGGTCTTAAGAACTGCATGTAATTGTGTGCACATTTTTTATTGAAAAAAAACTGTTTTGAACTGTTTTCACTTCTTTTATCTATTTTTATTTGTTGTATACCACATCAGGAGCCTTGATGGGCTGAGAGAGCAATAAATAAATACAAGGAAGAAAATAAGGCTATTACCTAGTTTTCCATTCTTATACATAAGTGGAAAGATTTTTCTAAAAAAAATTCTAGACAACAGAATCAAAAAATGTTAAGCTTCTGGCACTTTTTGAGTCGTCAGTGTGCTGTTCTCAAAACTGTGAAAGAACTCTACTGTCATACTCTTACATATCAAGACTCAAATAGAATTCTAGCAACAAACATGTCATCCCTTCAAATTTAATAAAAATTGCTGACTAGCTCATCTTTGTTTGTTTGATACAAGTTTGGATTCCATGTTATAAAGGCCCTTAGCCTTGCAAAGTTGCTGGAGGATTAGGATTTAGCAGAAAGATATCCAGAGACACTGGATTCTAGTTCTTCTAATCCAGTTTACAATCTCAACTTCATCTCTGAAGCTGAAACACTATGAGTGACTGTACAAATGTTCTAAACGAGAAAAAGCACCAAAGCATAGAAAACCTCATGCTCTTCTGCAGCTCACAGGACCCTGAAAGCAGATGCTACATCATATTCCTATTGCTGAGTAAATGTATTTTGGGATAGAAATGACTGACTAGGGTGACTGATGCTATAGTGGTGGTGAAGCTGAGGGGAGACCTGGCCATTGCTCAGCTCTGAGACCAGACAAGCAACTCTGTGTGTGCCCCTATGAGCCGCTCTGGCATTTCTGAAGAAGGAATAGGATGAAAAATAAGGAGAGCCATTTAGGGAACAGGAGCTCCTGAATAGCTGGAACCATACTCTTACGCTGCCATTCTAAACACAGAAATATGCCTGTTACGCTCAGTGAGACACAATTCCAGGTAGCAGTGTGCAAGATATATGTATACACTGGAGATAAACCTCACCACAGTATAACTTCTATATGACTATGAGAAAGGGGGTTAAAACTCTCATCTTTGCTATGAAATAAATGACTGCTGTCCCTTTTTACAGCCAGGAAAGTGGAATATTCCTTTATCGTGTTTTTTTTCTTTCTATTGTAAGTTCCTTGGAGCATAGATGTGTCCTCTAGCACAAAGTACAATATGGAACAATGGTACTGTAAATCTTTTAACTGTAAGCTGCTTCAATTGTCTTTTGACTGAGAAGTGGGTAAAAATAAAGCTTCTTCTTCTTCTTCTTCTTCTTCTTATTATTATTATTATTATTAGTGTCATTTCCAAAGGAGAGTCATGCTAGAACTCCCTGCTGCAAAAGCACAGCCATCTTTCACACCAAATCTCCAGAGTAAGAGACTGAACCATCCCTCTGATTAATATGCCTCCCTCTCATTTTAATGTTGTTGGTTTTTAATTCATAAAGCTTGCTCTTGATCCTTATTCAAGTGGAATTCCCTATTGCGTCACCTTTGAGAGATTTAAACCTCCCCCACCCCGTTCTTAATATGATTTGTGTGCTTTCACATCTGCCTAAGAATCTGGCAAGCTGACAGGGCAGGCTGCCATTCAGCTGGGCCAAGTGTTCCCATCCAAGTAGGTCAAACAGGACATGGCCACATGATCCTCTCAGGGCGTGGGCACACAGCCAGAGCTGCAGCCCTTTTCTCCTCTCATGCCCTCCCTCCCTTCCCTCAGCAAACATGGAACTGCCCATCAGCACTTAGGACAGCGAGTTTGCAAAAATGAGAGAGAAAGGTCTCTTTCACATTGCATAATTACAGCACTTTGATACCAATTTAACCGGCATAGTGCATCCTACAGAATCATGGGACATTTAAAAGGCGAAAGATTTATATGATCTAAAGAGAAACCGGGGTATTGAATCATGCAACTTTTAGTCTGAGTAGACATTAAGAGTGCTCTGGCAGAGAAAACTGCATCCCTCAGGGATTCCACAGAATGGAGTTTTCATAGAGATAGCAGTGTGACAGTCTATTCCAGCCTGCATATAAGGGGCAAGGTAAACAAAGGCTGCCTCCGAAATCCCTCATGGACCATGCATGAATAACTAATCAGAGAGAAGTGGGGCAAACATACAGTATAGGCCTGCCTCACCAACTACCTCCTAGCATGTTAAAAAATATAGATCTATAAGTCTAGCCTCCAATCTGAAGAAAAGTGGAAACTAATGGAAGAAAATCTCATCCCTGGATGCATTTTGGATGAAGCCTTCAAGTGGTCCCTAAACAACTAATACTAAGTTTACTTGATCTGGTTGTTTCTTTCACATGTCTATGTTGTTAGTTTTGAAGGAAAATGTTTTTTAAACATGCTGAACCATTCATGTGTGTGTGCACATGTGCTATAGAAACCCATCCCTATTCTATCTAAATTATTTCTGCCTTTGTTACCCATTTTTCTCTTAAAGTAGCAATGCCCAGGAATAGATCTGATTTGATAACTGAGCTATACCTCTACTGAAAAAGTGCTAAAATGATACCTAAGTCTAATTAAACAATAGCTAAGGCAATACCCAAGAAAAGTGCAAAAACAATGCTAAACATTAGCATTTGGAAACTCTTTTAAGAGCAATTCTTATGCACATAAGCAGTTTCGAAGACACATATATGAACATCTATAATTTAGTATTAAAGTGGTATCAAAGTGTCATAACCTAATTAAGAGCTTAGGTTGCCTGGGGAAGCTATATATTGGCCAAGTAGCTAAAACACTAAGGAAACAGAAATAATAAAATATTTCTCATACCTGGGATCAAACGTTAATCGGAAGGAGGACTGCAGCCAGGAAATCAGAAGAAGATTAAGAATGGGAAGGGTGGCTATGAAAGAACTAAACAAGATCTTAAAATGCAAAGTTATATAACTGACCATGAAAGTTAGAATCATATAAGCCATTGTATTCCATATTACCATGTGTGGATGTGAGAGTTGGACAGTTAAGAAAGAAGACAGGAGAAAAATCCAATCATCTGAGATGTGCTGCTGAAGAAGAGTGCTGAGGATCCCATGAACACTCAAAGGGACAAACAAATGGGTCCTAGAACAGATCAAGCCAGAATTCTCCCTGGAAGCCAAGATGACAAAACAGAGGCTACTGTAATTTGGACATCATGAGAAGACATGAATCATTAGAAAAAATGAAAGCTGGAGGGAAGCAGAAAGAGAGGAAGACCACATGCTAGATGGATGGAATCTATTAAGGAGGACACGGGTATGAATTTGCAAGACTTAAGCAGAGCACCAGAGAACAGGGAGTTTTGGAGGTGTCTCATCCGCAGGGCTGCCATGGATCAAGATCGACTTGAGGATAGTTAACAATAAAAACAAAGCTAAGACACATCCCTTCGCCAGAAACTAAAAGTCTAAAGATCACCCATGGGGAAACATCTGTAATGGGACGCATGTGAGTGGAGTGTGTTAATGCTAGTTGCATGGCACTGCACATTAAAAAAAAGCCTAAATCCACACATTCACTGCATGACACTCCACTCACACCTGTTGCCAAAATGGAAGCAGGAATGTCTGTGGAAATATCTGGTGGTTTGGAGTACTACCAGATAACCACTTTATTGGTCTCAATCCCAAAGAAATTCTGTTCATTCTAAAGGAGGACTCTTACTACCCTATTGGGGGGGGGGTCTTCTTTGACTATGGGCAAATCTCTAGAGCCCAACCCAGAGGGGAAGAAGGTGCTTTCTGCATCATCTACCAATTCATCCCCTCAACTGGAGTCATGACATAACCATTTTCTTGACACTTGGATGAGGTTATCTCCTGACTGTAGCCCCCTCTTGAGGCACCCATCTCTGTCTTCCTCCAAAGCTGAGCTTAAATTCTCCAATTCTGTAGCCACACTATCCCTTTTAATCCTTCTAGTCTCCACCTGTTGCTGTTGTTGTGTACCTTTATGTCCTTTCTGACTTATGGCAACCCTATCATGGGTTTTTTTTTTTTAAACAAGGCTAGGCCATGAAACTATTTGCTGTTGTCAACCTGGATCCATGGTGACCCTATGCATGAGAGACTTCCAAGTCATGCAATCCTCAACTACCCTGCTCTCAGGTCCTGCAGATTCATGGCTGTGGCTTCTCTGATTGGGTCTATCCATCTGGAATATGGCCTTCCTCTTTTTCTATTGCCCTACACTTTACCAAGCATTATAGTTTTTCTTGTGAGTCCTTGCGTGTCATGATATGGCCAAAATACCGACAGCCTCACAGAATCATAGAGTTGGAAGAAATTTTCAGGGCCATCGAGTCCAACCCATTTCTGCCATGCAAGAACTCACAATCAAAGCACCCTTGACAGATGCCTCTAGCCTCTGTCCAAGGGAGTGTGTTCCTCAGTTTAGCCATCTTTGCTCCAAAACACACTGTAGAAATAATCAAGTTTGAGACCACTTTATCTGCCTTGGCTCACTGCTAGGAAATTCCGGGGACAGTAGTTTATTGTGGCACCAGAGCTCTCTGACAGAGCCGGCTAAGCATCTCACAAAACTACACTTCCCAGAATTCCCTAGCACTGAGCCAAGACATACAAAGCGATCTCAAACTGGATTATTTCTGTAGTGTGTTTTGGACTTTTGTTTCCAGGTAGGGTTTGGGCCTGATGTGCTCTAGGATCCATTTATCTCTCTTTTTAGTGGACTATGGTATTCTAAGGACTCTTCTCCAAAACTTTTCATTTCATTTCAATGCTGCCTCTCTCCCAGAAAGGGACCCAAGGCGGCTAACAGATAAAATAGTCTAAAACCTTTAGATATAAGCATATAACATTTGTGTTAGAATCATAGAATCATATAAAACAATGGAAGAATTGTTCTGCTCACAAGTCAGAAGTCCAACACAGTTCTCATCACCTGTCAGATCATAACTAGTATATATCCATTCACATGTGTCATAACTGCCCGTCCAAGTCCAAATCTTCTTCTGATTTTCTTGACTGTAATCTCTGCTCTGATGTTTGAGCCCAAGTATGGAAAATCTTGCACCATTTCAATTTCTTCATCATCTGCTTTGAAATTATGTAGACCTTCTGTGGTCATAATTGTTGTTTTCTTGATATTCAGCTGTAAACTTGCCTTTGCCCTTTCTACCTTGGCCTCCTTTAACTGTCTTTCCACATCTCTGATATTTTTGCCAGTATTATGCTGTCACCTGTATATCTTAAGACTATTGATGTTCCTTTTTCCAATTTCCAATCTTAATTTCAGTATTTAATGATTATTTCTTTATACTTCAAGATCTTGTCTAATTCCTTCATAGCTGCCCTTCCTAGTCCTAGGCTGCATTCCCACTGCAGAAATAATTTGGTTTGGCACCGTTTCATCTGCCATGGCTGCATGCTATGGAATCCTGGGAATTGTAGCTTCTTGTGGCACCAGAGCTCTCTGACAGAAAAGGCTAAATGGCTCACAGAACTACAAATCCCAGAACTCCATAGCACTGAGACATGGCAGTTAAAGTAGTGCCAAGAATGGATTATTTCTGCAGTGCGGATGCAGCTCCAATGTTCCTCTGATTTCTTCTACCTTTCTTCTTCTTCCTCTCAGCCTGCTTTCGTCCCTTGCCTTCAGTTGCCTACTCCTGATTATCCAACAGAGTCCATCCATCTAGCATGCAGTCTTCCTCTCTTTCTACTTCCCTCACCTTCCCTAGCATTGTTGTTTTTCCCCCAGTAAGTCCTCCCTTTTCATGAAGGGCCAAAATATGACAGCCTCAATTTGACCAACTTGGCTTCCAGGGAGAGTTCTGCTCTGATCTGTTCTAGGACCCACTTGTTTGTCTTCTTGGCTGTCTTAACTCTCACATCCGTACATGATAATAGAGAAAACAATGCCTTGCACCTCTCTGACTTTTGTGCTGAGCTGTATATCTTTGCATTTTAGGATCTTTCCTAGTTCTTTCATAGCCATCCACAATGTCCTCAGCACTCTTCACCAGCACCACATCACAAATGGATTTTCTTCCCATCTCTTTCTTAACTGTCCAGCTATCATATCTGTAAATGGCAGCTATTGGTAACCACCATCAAGTCAACCTCAACTTGTGGGGACCCTATGAATGAGAGACAGCCTCAGTCTGGTCATCTTGGCTTCCAGGGAAGTTTCCAGCTTGATCTGCTCTAGGAGCCATTGGTTTGTCCTTTTGTCGGTCCTTGGGATCCTCCGCACTCTTCTTCAGCCCCAACATCTCAAATGAATTGTTTTCTCTCCTATCTTTTTTCTTAACTGTCCAGCTTTCACATCCATCCAAGGTATTAGGAAATACAATGGCTAGTATGATTCTGACTTCTATGTTGAATTGAATTGTATGTCTTTGCATTTTAGGATCTTTTCTAGTTCTTTCATAGCCACCCTCCCTATTCTTCGTCTTCTTCTGACTTCCTGGCTGCAGTCCCCATTTCTATCAGTGTTTGATCCTAGATATGAGAACTCTTTTACTGTTTCTATTTCCTCACTGTCTAGGTTGAAACTGTGTAGATTTTCTGTGGTCATTATTTTTGTTTCCTTTATGTTCAACAGTAAGCCTGCCTTTGCACCTTCTTCCTAACTTTCATGCTCAGTTATATATCTTTGCTCTTTAAGACCTTTTCTGGCTCTTTCAAAGCTGCCTTTCCCATTCTTAGTCTTCTCCAGTAGACTGAAGCCTAGAAGCTCATGCTGCCAACTTTTCTTTCTTTCAGTGAGTCTCAAAGGTGCCGCAAGGTCTCTCTACAGACTAACAGGGCTATATCTTTGAATTCTTAGTCTCAAAGGCTGCTTGTTCAGGGGCTTTTGGAGAGAATATGGAATACATGGCGATAGCCTTGAGTTCTTAGTCTCAAAAGGTGCCACAAGATCTCTCTACAGACCGATTCTACAGACTAACAGGGCTATATCTTTGACTTCTTAGTCTCAGAGGTGCTACAAGATCTCTCTACATACTGATTCCACAAGGCTACTGTATATCTTTGACTATGTATTCCATGTTCTCTCCTTATGCATTTGAAAAAGCAGGCTGAAGCCTTAGAAAGCTCCCGCCGGCAACTTCTTTATTCTAGTGAGTCTCAAAGGTGCTACAAGATCCCTCTTCGTGCTGATTCTACAGACTAACAGGGCTATCCCTTTGAATTTTTAGCCTCAAAGAGGTGCTACAAGATCTCTCTACAGACTAACATGGCTATAGCCTTGAATTCTTAAACTCAAAGGTGCTATAAGGTCTCTTTACAGACTAACACAGCTATCCCTTTGAATTCTAGCCTCCTCCTGATTATCTAAGCTGCTAAACTAAACTGGAGGCTCCTCGGGGCGGGAACTTCGCTGTTATATAATGGCTGCAATGTTATCGCAAATCCAGCCCTGCTTCCACCCCCAAGGCTGCAGCCGCACTGGAGGAATAACCCGACTTAGCCCCGTTTTAACTCTGGTCTGGCTCAAGGCTATGGAATTCTGGGAGTTGGAGTTTATTGTGGGACCCTGAGCGGAGCTCCGCTCTGGAGCCCACAACAAACTCCAACTCTCAAAATTCCATAGCCTTGAGCCAGAAAGAGTTAAAGCGGGACCAAAGCGGGTTATTTCTGCTGTGTGGATGCAGCCTCAGGCCCCGCTTCCCGCGCATGCGCATTTCCTCTCCCGCCCCCCAAGGCCCACCGAGTCCCCTCAGAACCGCCTTGGCGGCTGTCTCACCCCCTTCTGCTGCTGCTGCTGCTTCGCCCGGGCGCCTTCACGAGGAGGAGGCCGCGGCGGAGGGCCCGGTTGCTGCTCCGCTACCGGAGGCCCCATTTCCGGCGGGGAAGACTAATTCGTTGGGGAAACAAAGGAGGGCGACGAGGAAGAGAGAGAGGGACGGCAGCGCTTCAGCGGCCTTGATTTTCCTCCCTCTCTGGCTCCCTCGCGCCCCTCAAGGCCTCCATGGCGCCACTTCCGGCCCAGACCGGAAGTCGGCTCGGGCTTGCCCGCGGGTGCTTTCATACACACCCCTTTCACATACGCTGGGCATGCCGGGATGTTGCTCACCATGGAAACGCGGACTAGCCCACTTTGGAAGCGCGGTCGCCGTTCCTCCAGGAAGGCCTCCTCCACGGCGCCACTTCCGGCCCAGACCGGAAGTGGCCCCAACCTGCCGCTTATGCTCTCTCCCTTTCCCCGCGAGGGGGGAGGGGTTCTGGGAAACAGGTCGCCATGGAAACGCCTGGTCGGAGTGCGGTCAAAGCCTCCATGGCGCCACTTCCGGTAGAGACCGGAAGTCGCTTCTGGCTGCCCGCGTATGCTTTCCCTTCTCAGTTGCGTATGCCGGGATGTTGGTCGCCATGGAGACGGAGCGGGCAGGGCCTATTAGTAGTCGAAGTGCGTCGGGCCTCCATGGAGCCACTTCCGGCCCAGACCGGAAGTCATCTAGTTTTGCCCGTGTGTGCAAGGCATGTCGGGATGCAGGTCGCCATGGAGACGAGGCCGGCCGGGCCTAGTGGAAGCAGGGTTGCCGTTCCTTTAGCCTAGGAGGGCATGGCGGCGGCCGTCGGAGGTGCCTCAATGCCGCTCCTCCTCCTCGTCGTCCTCCTTCACCTGGGCGGCGGCGGCGGCGGCGGAGGGAGCAGCTGGGACCCCGCCGGATACCTGCTCTACTGCCCCTGCATGGGTGAGGGCGGGTTGCTTAATGGGTCCTCTCTAGGAATATCTAGGTCCTCCAGCGCAACTCTATGGTCACCCTTAACTAAACGTTGCACTGAAAGACCTAGAGATTATTCCTCCATGGTGCTTTTGTCCTTTGCGGTTTCCCCAAATCCACGGGTCTTGTGCCCCTGACTCTGGCGTCTGTGGAGGGGTGAGGCTTCATCCGGCTTCCGGGGACCGAGCTTTTATAGTACTTTGGGCAAAGAAAACTGCGAATTATATGCCATTGGTTACCTCTGAATTAAGCACTTGGACCCCTTTGTATTCAATGGATGCGCTCACATTACCCCTTTGTGGGGCTCCCATCCATCAAAGTCTTGTCTGTGTGCTTCTCTTTCGCTGTCTCCAACTGCCCTCAGTTTTAAATAAGAGCTTAAAGCAGGAACCAGTCCAGGCCCACTGCCTTCCACAGCCAAGTACTTGGCATGGAGCTGAAATAGCAACCTTTGCTCTCAATACATTTCAGCACTATACTTTTCAGCTCCTGAATACTGTATAAGTAAAATCCCCATCTACTCTCTACATACGAACGTCTTCAGCACCACATCGCAAAGTAAATGCATCCACTCCACCGAATGCACCTGAGGAAGTGGGCTCTAGTCTATGGCCCTTATCAGATGAGTGTGGAACTGGGGGTCTTCTGCACTGGGCGATTCGAATTCGCGTCATAACGCAATGTACTGTCATACCTGGGAGTCCTTCTGCATTGGCAGGATTCAAATTGGCCAATCCGCATTCGCGCGAAGTGCATTCAGTGCAGAATGTATTGTCAAACCGGAGCTCAACATGCGGTTTGGCCGATTCGTATCGGCCGCCTCGCACATGCTCAGTGGTGCCCCGCATGGGTTGCGACCTTAAACGCTTCCGGGGTGAAAGGGGAGGTCCCGTCATGACAGCCCGGTGAACAGCTGGAGAGCCAGCTCATGCACATTAACAATCGCGATACAACGTGCCCATTACTGTTTCCTCTCTACATTCCTGCTTGGTTTTAACATAACCATGACCTTCCCTTGCAACAAATTAGCAATGCCTGGTCCTGCATGTGTGTGTGTGAGTGTGTGTGTATGTATTCTGGGGGGGGGGGGGGGCCAGCGGCTGTCAAAGAGGCTGGATGGCCATCTGTCAATGGGGATGCTTTGATTAAGAGTTCCTGCATGGCAGAAGGAGGTTGGACTGGATGGCCTTTCTTGGGGTCACCGTGATTCCAGCGGCTTCCTCCTCCTCCTCCCGGCTTGGGATCCAGCCTGGGCTGCATCCCAGGAAGGGAACAGGCGCGGGGCCGCTAGAATCGTGGCGATCGCCGCCGTTCCAGAGGCCTCCTCCTCCTCCTCCCGGCTTGAGAGGCAGCCTAGGCTGGCTCCCAAGCCGGGAGGAGGAGGAGGAGGCTGCTGGAACCGCGATTCCAGCGGCCCCCACGCCTCTTCCCTGCCTGGGATGCAGCCAGGGATGCCTCTCAAGCCGGGAGGAGGAGGAGGAGGCCGCTGGAACGCCCCCCCCCCCCCGCTTCCCTGGAACCGGCAAGAGGAAAGACCCACCGGAAGTAAAAATTGGAATCTGGGGGTCTTGCGACGGAGTTCAGGACTGGGGATTCATACCAGACCCATTTGCACTGAGATCGAACAGAGAAAAAAATCCGGATATCGCCAATCCCCTTATCAGCGCACTGGCCAACACGCTCCAAAAAGAGGAGCCAGTACGCATTCAGTTCGGCAGCTCGCGCATTCACGTGAGTGCGGATTGGGCCATTCGAATGCTGGTATGATGGTACTTTGCGAAATAACGCGAATTCGAACCACCCAGTGCGCAAAACCCCCAGTTCCACACTCATCTGATAAGGGCCTATGAAAGCTCCTGCTGCCGTCTTCTTTCTTTCAGTGAGTCTCAAAGGTGCGACAAGATCTCTACGTATATCTCAAATGAGGATTATTGTTGGCCGAAATAGGTACACCTGTGTTTTCTGATGGTACAACTTACACAAACTGTTTCGTGCACAACATTATTACGTAATACTGTATGAATTCTTTCAGGCTATGTGTACAAGATGTATATGAAACATAGATTCATCTCGTGTTTTGACTTGGGTCCCATCTCCAACATTATCTCATTGTGTACGCATAAGCAGATATACCAAAGTCCAAAGCGTTTCTGGCACCAAGCATTTCAGATATGAGTGGGACTTCTGTATAAACATGGATAGGTTTGTGTTGTAGGTTACTGTGGAAGTCTGTCTGCTGTCATCTCCCTTTCTCCTGTCTCTTCTTTTAGAACTGTCTGTATGTTTTGCTTTTTGAAACATGCATCACTTCCTTCTCTTATGTCAGAAGGCATAAATAAGAATATAAACATTTAAATCAATAAAAGCGTAAAGAAAGAGAAAAAAGATTTGAGACCATGGCAGAGGTCTCAACGGAGGCAACAGGCACTCTGATTTTTATTACAACATTGTAAACAAGTCTTAGACCAACACTTTCCTTTCCAGGCATCCTTTCCCTGATCCACTGTTGCCTAAAGCACTGAAAGCATCAATTCTTGGTTGTTTGAAGGCAGTTTTTACTGGCTGCTGGCTTCTGAGAGCTACACATTTGGCTATTTTCGCTGTTAGATCTGTTTCTCAAGTGTTTCAGGATCCTAAGGAAGTGTAGCTGCTGAAACCTTTGCGGGAGGAGGGAGGTTTCTTCCCTAAGCTTTAGACTTACTGTATATACTCAACGCATGCAAACTCCAGGAAAAGAGATTCCGCCTCAACATTAGGAGGAACTTCCTGACAGTAAGGGCTGTTCGACAGAGGAACACACTCCCTCAGTGGAGTCGCCTTCCTTGGAGGTCTTTAAACAGAGGCTGGATGGCCATCTGTCAATGGGGATGCTTTGATTTAGATTTCCTGCATGTCAGAATGGGGTGGGACTGGACGGCCCTTCTTGGGGGCTCTTTCAGATCTATGATTCTAAGTCTACCTCATGTATAAGTTGCAGGCAAGTTTTTTTTTGGGGGGGGGGAATTGTGGATTTTGGTATGACCCATGGATAAGTTGAGGCTAAAACCTAGAGGCATGCAACAAAGGATCTAAAAGATAGAGCAAAGGAAAACAGTGTCAAAGAATGTACAAAATCCCAGCACCCATAACTATTTCTGCTCTTAAGACTGAATGGATGAGACAGTAATGGGGGTAGGTGCTTCCAGGACAGATTATACTCTTGCCTTTCACCAAGGGATGTGTATATATGAGTTAAGGTACAGTACTTACATGGACCCATGGATAAGTCGACTCAGGTTTTGGGGGTCAATTTTTGAACCTAAATTTCTAGACTTATACATGAGTATACGCAGTACACATCAGTGCAGCAGTTGCCAAGTCACAGTGAATCTCTACACCCAGCATAGTCTACAACTGCATGGTTTAGAGTCGTTTGGGTATAGGACCCTGGAGTAGGAACCTGATAACCAAGGCTTGACTCCCCACTTAGCCATGGAAACCTACTGCATGACCTTGTGCAAGTCACAAACTCTGAGCCTCAGAGGAAGCAGGATCAAACCACTTCTAAATCCAGATGAATTTGAATAACCTTCTGATAGGGTTGTATGTTAGAGTTTATACAGCAATCTGGCACGTTGCGGGGGGGGGGGGGGTTGCCTGTTGTCCCCATCAGTAAGACTGAACAAATCCCCCTCTGGACAGATCTTGCAAAGAAAACCCCATGATAGGGTCGTCATAAGTCCGAAACAGCTTGGGGGCAGGCACATGACAACAAAATGCTGTCATGATGTTCCACAAGTGTTGGTCCACCCTAATTTGAAGGCAAGCCAGCTCCAAAATGCCTCCGAGCAGGGATATAGCCAGGATTTTGGGAAGGGGGGGGGGGGTCCAGACTGCCACCATTATAATGGGGCTTGGGTGCGGCGGCGCAGCAGCACACACCATTCATTTTATCTAACGGAAGGGGGGGTCCGGACCCCAAGAAACCCCCCTCCTTGGCTACGTCCCTGCTCTGAGGGAGAGCAGATCTACTGGCCTTTTCCCCTTCCCCTCTACTATTCCCTTCTCCTTTTGTGTTTTGTCTTTTTTAGATTGTAAGCCTGAGAGCAGGGAAATGTCTAATTAACAAGCTGTAAGCTGCTCTGATAGCCTTGGCTGAAGAGTGGGGTATAAAGAAATATTATTATTATTATTATTACTACTACTAACTAATCATTCTTTGTCTTTTATTTCAAGGGAGATTTGGGAACCAAGCTGACCATTTTCTGGGCGCTTTGGCATTTGCTAGGATGGTGAATCGGACCTTAGCTGTGCCCCCCTGGATTGAATACCGATATCACAGGCCTCCCTACACAAATGTGAGTAGTTCTCAGATATTTAGACTCTGTGCTTTTGGCATTCTAACATCCTGAACTCACTGCAGAAATAACCAAGTTTGAGACCAATTTAACTGCCCTGATTCATTGCTGGCATATTCTGGGAACTGTAGTTTTTTGAAGCATTTAGTCTTCTCTGTTAGGAGCTCTGGTACCACAATATGCTACAGTGAGCCAGGGCAGTTAAAGCAGTCTCAAACTGGATTATTTCTGCAGTGTGTTTTGGACCTAAGCTTTCTTCGAGTGCTTTGGACCTAAGCTTTCTTGCCCGACATGTGGTGCTTAAACTTATGAAACACAACGTCAACAACCCGATTTCTGTTCCTTATGTTGAATGTGGATTTAATTATATTGAACAGTTATGTGTTCATTTCATTTGTGTGGAAAACTGGCTTGAAGTCTGTTGTTCTCTGTGTTGTAGCAGCACGTCCCATACAAAGAATACTTCAAGCTGGCACCTCTGCTGAAATACCACCGGATCATCACTTTGGAGGAGTTTATGGAGAAGCTAGCACCTGTTCACTGGCCTCCTGGCAAGAGAGTGGCCTACTGCTTTGAAGCAGCAGCTCAGAGGAGCATAGATAAAAAGTCTTGCCCAATGAAGGTAGGAGTCCATCCCATTTCTCACATAACCGTGGTTTCATGTGAAGTATGATATCCGTCCGATCATTTTCACACCTTTTGCTGTTTCTTAGGACATTTTTTACATGAATATTCAAAGAAATAGCTGTGTTGTAGCCTAAATTAGAAAAAGGAAAACAGGAGGAAAGAATCTAACAACCAGTTAAGACGTTGTTTTTGGTTGTTTTTGTAAGCCTTTTGTGTTGTTTCCGACTTATAGGCCTGTTTACAGACTGCCAAAATAAGCTGCTTCAGGTCTCTTTGAGGTATGCTGTTTAAATGATGCATGGGTCCTAAGAGTCCGAGGTCGCGCCAAAGCCACACTCCATTCCTAAGCACCGGAGTGCAGCTTTGGTGCAGCTGCCGGATTCTTAGGATGCATACATCATTTAAATAGCATACCTCCCAAGAGACCCGAAGCAGCTTATTTGACAGTCTGTAACAGGCCATAGTAACCCTAATGAATATATTGTGGGGGTTTTTTTTTTTTTTGGCAAGATTAGTTCACAGGGGTTTGCCATTGCCTTCCCTCAATCTGAGAGAATGTGACTTGCACAAAGTCACCCAGAGTGATTCCATGGCTGAGCATGAATCAAACCCTGTTCTCCCATTTGTCCTAGCTGATTTATATTTTAGCATGAGCTTTCACGGCTATCAATCCACTTCATCAGATGCACTGACATAAATCTGAGGAATGTTGCATCTGATGTAGCAGACTTATATCCATGAAAGCCCATGAAAATATAAATCAGTTGGTCTTCAAAGTTGCTTCTAATTCTTCTCCTTCTCTTTTCCATGTTTGTTTTAAGAAACAATTTACATCCCACCAGGACCCCATTGTATCCCCTTACATCCAGTGAGCTTCTTTATTTCTTTTTTAATTAGGAAGTCTCCCTAAGTGTGTACTAGGCTAGTTACATTCCCCTCTCAGCCTGAGATCTGTGAGGGCTTTCTGAAAGCTAGACATGACCAGAGATGTCCTGGGGCGGGAGGTCCCATAGTAGGGATCTGCAATCTTGTAGCAGCTTTGAAGACACTTTGTGGATAATTTAAGGCAGTGATTTTATATTCATGTTCTCATCTGTCCTTAGAATGTTTTTTGTGAACTCATGTATAGGTTCCACGGTGGGAGTTTGCCGGACATCTGGACAAGTGGATTTCTGGCTGCCTCAAAGCGAAAACGCACTATAGTTAATAATCCAGTTTGATACAGCTTGAATTGCCCTGGCCCACTGCTAGGTGATACTAAATTTATTTGACACCAAGCTCTCTTACAGAAGGCTAAATGTCTTAAAACTACAGTTCCCAGAAATCCCAGCACTGATCCAGAGCAGTTAAAGTGATCTCAAACTGGATCACTGCTAACCTGTCTTGTCTTCTACCCGATCTCACCCTTTGCCATTCCTTTTGTTTTTTGCAGGATGAAAACCCCTTTGGCCCCTTTTGGGATCAATTTGCAGTGGATTTTGATAAGTCGGAACTCTTTGGAGGCCTTGCCTTTAGTGCCTCCATACAAAGACCACTGGATCCAAAGGTAACAAGTGCCAGTTGCAGGCACCATGGAGAGAACTACATGCTTGGCATGAGAGAAGTGTCTCCATGGCCATTCAAGTTTTTAAAAGAATATTGGAATAGGGGGGATGTATTTGGCCTTTTGATGCAAATGAAGTCTTTGTGTGGCTACTAGAATACAAGATATATATAGAATTAAGAGGAAAAATATCACAGTATAAACATTCAGAGCAAATTACAATAAATAAAAAATAAAGTGTGATTTTTTTTTTCTATTGAAGGTAGCGAAGAGGCAGAGAGTTTGAAATTAGCAGTTTCCAGCTGTTTTGGTGATAAATCATCTTGAATTAGCCATCATAGAATTGCAGAGTTGGAAGACCACAAGGGCCACCAGTCCAACCCCCTGCCATGCAGGAACTCTCAATCAAAGCATACCTGACAGATGGCCATCCAGCCTCCACTAAAAGACCTCCAAGGAAAGAGACTCCACCACACACCGAGGCAGCAATTGTATTCATTGTCAAACAGCCCTTACTGTCAGAAGTTCTCTCCTAATTTTGAGGTGGAATCTCTTTTCCTGCAGCTTGCATCCATTGCTTTGGGTCCTGTTCTCTGGAGCACAAAAAACAAGCTTGCTCCCTCCTCAATATGACATCCCTTCAAATATTTAAACAGGCCTATCATATCACCCGCTTAACCTTCTCCAGACTAAACATCCCCAGCTCCCTGTGTCGTCCCTCATAGGGCTTCATGGTTTCCAGACCTTTCACCATTTTAGTTGCCCTCCTTTGGACACATGGCTCCAGTTTCTCAATGTCCTTTTTGAATTGTTGTGCCCAGAACTGGACACAATATTCCAGGTGAAGCCTGACCAAAGCAGAATACAGTGGCACTATTACTTCCCTTGATCTAGACACTATACTTTATTGATGCAGCCTAAAATTGCATTGGCCTTTTAGCTGCCCAATCAAACGTGACTCATGTTCAACTTGTGGTCTCCTTGGACTCCCATATCCCTTTCACTTACTTGAGTTCATTCAGCCAGGTGTCCCCATAATCCTATATCTGTGCATTTTATTTTTCTGCCCTAAGTGCAGTACCTTACATTTCTCCGTGTTGATTCATTTTGTTAGCTTTGGCCCAGCTTCTAGTCTATTCACTCATTTTGAATGTTGGTCTGTCCTCTGGAGTATTAACTATTCCCTAATTTGGTGTCATCTGCAAATTTGATAAGTATGCCCCAATTCTGTCATCCAGGTCATTGATAAGATGTTGAATAGCACTGGCCCAGGACAGAGCCCGGTGGGACCCCACTGGTCATTTCCCTCCAGGATGAAAAGGAGCCATGCTGACACCCTTTGGGTTCGGCCGGTCAACCAATTACAGATCCATGTAACAGTTCCTTTGTCTAGCCCACATTTACAACTTGTTTGCAAGAATGTCATGGGAAACCTGTCAAAGGCCTTACTGAATCAAGATATACTAATCCACAGCATTCCCTTCATCTACCAAGCTGGTAATTTTATCAAGAAAAGAGATTAGGTTTGTCTGGCATGACTTGTTCTCCTGAAACCCATGTTGACTTTTTGTGATTATGGCATTGCCTTCTAGATGTTCACAGACTCTCTGTTTAATGATCTGCTCCAGAATCTTTCCTAGTACTGATGTCAGACTAACTGGACGATAATTGTTGGGATCCCTCTTTTTCCCCTTTTTGAAGATGGGGACAACGTTTGCCCTCCCCAGTCTGCTGGGATCTCTCCTGTTCTCCAGGAGTTTCAAGATTATGCCAATGGCTCCGATATTACATTTGCCAGTTCTTTTAATACCCTGATGGAGTTCATCTGGTCCGGAGACTTAAATTCATTTAGATTAATAAGTGTTCCTCTACTATCTCTTTACTATTCTGTGCTGAATTCCCCTATTTTGCCTCTGCTCCATTATCCTCAGGTTGAGCACCCTTTGCCTTTTCTGAGAAGACTGAGGCAAAGAAGGTGTTGAGTAATTCTGCCTTTTCTCTGTCTTCTGTTAGCATTTTGCCATCTTCTCCACGCAGTGAACCTACTGTTTCCTTCTTCTTCCTCTTGCTGCGGACATATCCAAAAAAGCCCTTTTTGTTTTCTAACCTCTCTAGCAAGCTGAGTGTCTTCTGTGCTTTAGCTTTTCTGACTTTACCCCTACAAATGCCTGCTTTCTTTGAATTCCTTTTTTGTGATTTCCCCCTTCCTTTCCATTTCTTATACATCTTCTTCCGTTTCAAACTCAACTCGGTTGAAAGTTCCTTAGTCATCCATCCTGGTTTCTTGAGACTTCTCCCGTTTTTCTTTCTCACTGGAACGTTTTTTGAAATTGTGCCTTTCGTATCTCCCTTGAGAAAGTCCCACCGTCCGGAACTCACTCCTTTATCTTTAGTATTTCTGACCATGGGATCACCCTCAATACTTCTCTAAGTTTAATGAAATCCGCTCTCCTAAAGTCTAGAGGCGTGTCTGATTATGCCTGGCTTTCTTCTCCCTTTTCCAACTTGTATTACAAACTCCAGGAGAACATGGTCACTTCCACCTAATGATCCCACCACTTGCACCCCATTAACCAAGTCATCCTTGTTGGTTAGGATCAGATCTAAAATAGCTGACCCCCTTGTTGCCTCTTCCACCTTTTGGACCATGAAATTGTCTTCCAGGCAAGTGAGGAATTTACTAGACCTTGAGGATTTTGCTGAGTTTGACTTCCAGCAAATATCAGATAGTTGAAGTCGCCTATCACTACTACATCTCTCCTTTCTGAGTGTGTGGCCATCTGTTCTAGAAAGGCATCATCCAATTCCTCAGTCTGACTTGGGGATCTGTAATAGACTCCCACCATAACATCCTTGTTGTTTCCCTCCCCTTTAATTTTTATCCAGATGCTCTCCAGCTGGCTGCCAGTATTGATGTCCTCAGGAACAAGATACATTCTTGACCTGCAGCAAGGTCTCGGATTCATTGCCTCATAACTCCATGTTTTCCATATGGAAAAGCCAGATGTACTTTGTGCACACTGGTTTTCCTGAATAATGATTTTTAAAATTGTGGATAAACCCTTTTGCTTTTGTGGAGTGGAGGGCAGATGTCATTAAAATTATTCTTGTCTGTGTGAGATAAAAGTTATCAAAGATTTACATCTGGAAACCATGCCCTATGAGGAGAGGCTCAGGGAACAGGGTACATTTAGCCTGTGGAACAGAAAGTTAAGAGGTGACATGATAGCCACGTTTAAATATTTCAAGGGGTGTCATATTGAAGATGGAGCAAGCTTGTTTTCTGCGGCTCCAGAGACTTAGACATGATTCAAATTATAGGAAAAGAGATTCTATCTAAACATTAGGAAGAACTTCCTGACAGTAAGTGCTGTTCAACAGTGGAAGACACTGCCTGGGAGTGTGGTGGAGTCTCTTTCTTTGGTGGTTTTTAAACAGAGTCTGGATGGCCATCTGTCTGGGATGCTTTGGTTGTGTCTTCCTGCATGGCAGAATGGAGTTGAACTGGATGGTCCTTGGAGTGTCTTCTAACTCTGCAATTGTATGATTCTCCATTCCTAATTGGAAATAATATTGGCTTGGTTAATACACTCGTCCCTCCCGATTTGCAGGGGATCCAGTCTAGACACCCACCCACCCCTGCAAATCAGAAATATTGAAGATATTCATGCCCCATTGGTTATAATGGGGGGAATGCTCCTGTGAATGCACCCCTTGCACATGCCCCATTTTGTCCCTCCCCTCTTGCCATCAACGAAGGACCACAAGCATAGATTCCAAGTCCGTGAATGGGGGGGGGGGGGGACGAGTGTATATACTTATAACAAGCAAGACATTTGAATCTCTTTTAAAAAGAACTACAGGGGAGCAACTGTATTGTTCTATATCTTCCTGTGCAGATCACTGTTTTATGAACCATTGAAAAAGCCAATAACAACATGAAGAGCTGGCACTTTCCTCAAGTGTCTTTTTCTGTTGGCAAAGCTTTGATGATTTTTCTTTCTCCTTTTCATTCCTTGTGCAAGGTGTGCACATGATGCTGCCATTAGTATTACTGTGGTCTGATTTTGATCAATGGTGTTGCTGCTGTAGGCTGCACTTCTGTATTGGTTTTGCATGTTAGACACTAGTTGAGCAGGATTGTCCTGTTCTCAGTACTACAGAATTCTCTCTTTTTGTCTCAGATATACCCAACTATTCCCTTTCTTTTTCCTGAATGGCTGGCAGCATGCATCTTTTATTTCTGTCCATCTGCTGTGTCTCTTACTAGGTTTCCACCTGCTGAACATCCTGTTGTTGCCCTTCCGGGTGCACCTGCCCAGTTCCCAGTTTTGGAGGAGTACAGGTCTTTGCATCAGTACATGGTGTGGTCGGATGAAATGGTGGAGAAGGGCGAATCTTACATCAGTTCGTTCCTGGTCAGACCTTATGTGGGGATCCATTTGCGTGTGGGTTCAGACTGGGTATGGCTCTTACGTATGCTTCTTATACAGACTTCCTTGGGTGTCACACATTTGGTCACAGCTGCAATAAGTTGACAGTTTCCATCTCCACTTGCATGAAACAGAGAGGGACTGTTATGAACATAGAAAAAAAATCTTGTTTGGTTAAGGCCAAAGGTCTGTCTCATTCAACATCCTGTTTGTCACAGTGGCTACTCAGATGTCTCTGGGAAGTTCAGGTCAGTAACCATCTCCTGATGCTGGTGCATAACAACTGGTAATTCATAGGCAATCAGCCTCTGTAGTACATACCTATCATGCCTTTGTCATTTTATGGCTTCAAGTCATTTATGATTTACAGCAAGCCTAAGATGAGCATATCATGGTGCTTTCTTTGCATAGTTTGTTCAGAAGGGGGGTTGCCCTTGCTTCTCTCTAAGGCTGAGAAAGTGTGATATGCCCAAGGTCATCCAGTTAGTTTCCATGGTCAAGCTGGGATTCATTCCCTTGTCTCCCAGTATCCTAGTCCAATACTCAAACCACTATACCATGCTGACTCTCTCTATCATGACTAGCAAGCTTGAATAGCTGTAGCACACAGTTAAATTGGATAGAGCTTTAATGGGAACATACCTGGAGCTAAATCACTGAGGTGCATTAGCAGCATTGTCTGAATGTTTTGGTCATATATTCTGAATTCTTTCTTCCCTTGCTGTATAGAATCAAATTATGTATTATATGAAATGCCTAGTCTGAAACTCCATGTGTATTTATTTTTTAAATAACATTAGGCAAGTGAGAGCGGGGTTTTGATTGGGACTCCAGCACACAAAGAGGAAGGATTAAGCTTTACTCATCCAAATTGCACTTCTGACAAAAAACAATCCATCCCCATTGATCCTCATTATTGGGGGCAGTGGGCTTACACATTGTAAACCTCTGAGAGACTGCTTAGTTCAGAATGAAACGGTATAACAATGTAAATACTATTGTTATTACTATTTAGCTTTGAGGATGTGGGGGAAGCTTCTATGGGTATAACTTTGGAATTTGCCCCCCCCCAGGTTAATGACAATGTGAGAAATTGGATTTTACCCTAAATTTCTCTAACTAGATATTATACTCTTACATTTTTCCTTTGTTAGAAAAATGCATGCAATATGTTGAAGGATGGCACAGCTGGGTCCCACTTAATGGCTTCGCCACAGTGTGTGGGCTACGATCGGAACACTGCCACACCACTCACCATGGACATGTGTTTGCCAGACCTGAAGGAGATAAAGCGAGCCCTTAAACTCTGGGTGAAGAAGATAGAGGCAAAGGCTGTTTACATTGCCAGTGATTCTGAACCCTACACCAAAGAGATACAGCAGCTTTTTAAGCAAAAGGTAATATCCTTTCATTACTGGACCAAACAGTAATGGAGCAAAAGTCAGAGCAAAGTCACAATTTCACTTATTACCAAGAGAGAAATAGAGAGATTTAGTATCCTTTAATTATCTTGGGATTGTTTCCTTACTTCTACCATTCTTCAAGTACTTGACCTCTGATTAGGTAAACAGAGCCTCTTATGAAAGTTTCACTCACAGCATATTGGCATATATCCACAAAACCTATTCCAGCTGTGATATAAGCATAAGGCCCAGCTTTCTTTGATGATGGCCCAGGGATTCACTTAAGGAGCAGCGTTATTACTGTACTTTGGAAGGTCTGAATGGTGTTGAATTAATTTGGCCATTATCCATTGTATGTAGATGCCTCCCTTGCTAACAGCAATGTCTAGGTTTCAGTGGAGACTAGTGAATGCTGAATTAGATTACTTCCTTATGTACTCTGACACAACTACTTGTATAAGATTCATGGCAGTGGAAAAACAGGCTTTTAACATGTTGCAAGTGTTTCAGTCAAGGGGCTGTTTGGACTGATTCATACTTTGCACTCTGTGTCATATGGAGGGTCTCTGTACAAAGGACAATTGTTGGTGTTGGTGGGTAGTGTTAAGATTTTGAATACAATTCGGCATGTGGGCAGAGCAGCTGATTTTGAAACCCATGTGACACCCATGAATGTAAGGACCTGCCCTATATAGGAATGTTCAACACATCTTTTAGTGACATAGAACACACAAACTTAGTAGTACCTCCCTTTTTTCCTTTCACCCTGTGCTTTTGGTCCGAGTGTGGTACAGCTGCATTAAATGTAATTGACTCCTCATTCATATGTCTTTCAAGTGACATCCTAACTGCCGGGTACAGGTACAAAAGATGTGGTCATCCATGAAACCCAAATAAAATGGAAAGGCAG
The DNA here is from genome assembly GCF_019175285.1 of Sceloporus undulatus. Lineage (NCBI taxonomy): Eukaryota > Metazoa > Chordata > Lepidosauria > Squamata > Phrynosomatidae > Sceloporus > Sceloporus undulatus. The sequence continues at coordinate 3,319,889 of NC_056525.1, read as the reverse complement.
TATGCTGCATCAACACATTTCCTTCCACTGGGATGAATTCTAAATAAGCATGATATATGTTGGAACATGTTCAAAGATGTAGGCAGAGAGTTTGTGCCAGTCCTTAGTTCTGTGGCTGTACTGGGAAGAAGGCAGGATGATGATGATGATGATGATGATGATGATGATTGCATTTTCTTCTGTTCTTTGAAACTTTAAGTGACAGCACTTCTGCCCTATTTTCTCTTTTCAGATAAAAGTAGTTTATTTGCAGCCTGAGGTGGCCCAAATAGACCTGTACATCCTTGGTCAGTCCAACCACTTCATTGGAAACTGTGTCTCCTCCTTTACGGCCTTTGTGAAACGAGAGCGTGATGTGCATGGGAGACCCTCCTCCTTTTTTGGCATGGATTACCCACCCAGACTGCGAGATGAACTGTAGTCTGCAGGGAAAGAAATAAGGCAGGATCCATTGTTGACACCCAACTGGGATCAGCACAAATCCCCGTCGGAAGCAAGTACTGTTTGTATTTGGTTGGGTTTGCTGCTATATTCTACTGATTCATCCTGGTTGCAATTACCAGTATATTACTAACATGCAGCCTAAAAGGAGTAGAGGATGACTTTCCCACCATATTCCCTTCTCTCATATCTGTGGTTGAATTGGCCAGTCTACTCACTGCTTTCCTACGTTTCCCTCTTCCCCTTTCTTTGCTGCCTTACTACCTCTTCTGGAACTGGTGGCTCATCTGGTGCTTGATTTTAATGCACAGTATTGTCATGGCACCAGGAATAATCAGGAAAAAAGGAAGAGTTCAGAGCTTCACAACCAAGAACAATAATTTTCATTCTAAATCATGCAACGTAACTGACTAACTTGTTTCCTGTGATTCTGCAAAATAGATCCAATCCTCATTTGCCCTGCTGAGAGCAGGGAAGCAGAGAACGTATTTGTGATCATGTGTGACATATTTTAGGGTCTTCAGAGCAGTGTTAGTCGGAAGAACACTGGTGTCCTCTGGACCAGCAGCTGTGTCTGCAGCAATCCAGGTCCCAGCACTTCTGCTACTTGAGTGGATGGAATTACATAAAAAGCAAACAATTCATATTATAAAAGAGCCTTTTCAGCAGTTTTGTATGTTACAGTAATGACATCCTACATAATATAGAAAACAAATAATCCCCTTAAAATACCATAATAGTTCTGAATGAAAATATTATGCACCTCTATTGGACATATTTAGCAGAGAATGCAGTATATATTTTACAAGTTGGGTCATCGGTCTCCTGCAAATCTAATCTGACTTCCATCTTGAAACAATTTTGTTCTTGTATAAGCAGTCAAGAACAGAGAAGTGGCCTTTTTAGTGAGTATTCACCTTCTGCTGATCCACATTCTTTGGAATCTTTTTTATATTCAAAAACTGTGAATTTGTAAAGAGCTACAAAATAAATAACCACTCAGTCTGCTTTTAAAACAGTCTTGATTTTAAAACAGACCTTTTTTTAAAAAATGGATCAGTTTCTGAAATTTTGATAGAGAGTTCACTCTACATCTGAGCGACGTCCGGTGAAATACCTATAGCACTTTCTACAGACTAAATGTCAGCCAGCAGACTTCTGTCAAGTTGTCTGTTTCTTGTTATGTTACCCATCATGCCAGTAGCAAAGTAACACATTTTCTGATTCTGAGCGTTGTCTGACAAGCTGGCCTGGTTGTGGAATGCATACACTGACAATCCTCCCTTGTGTCGAAGTCTCTGTATTGTTACTGCACACTAATAACTCATACTCAGAGCTCTTTACTTGATTTACTTGCTTTATTTAATGTGACTTGTATATATAGCATTTCTAGTATCCCTGCATCATTTTTATAGGTGTTGCATTGCCACTGAAATGTTTACTTTTTGGTAGCATCACCACAGTGTAGCAGTTTGAGCATTGGAGAACAGGATTTGAATTCCCACTCAGCCACAGAAACTCACTGGATGACTTTAGGCAAGTCACACACTCTCAGCCTCAGAGGAAGGGAAAGGCAAACCCTCCTGAGCAAGCCTTGTCAAGAAAACCCCATGATACACTTTGGTTTAGGGTCACAATAGGCCAGAAATGATTTGAGCAACAACAAATGACAGCCTCTGTTTTTTCCTTTAGTATGTGTAGTCTGACCCACTACACAATCTTGCAAATACTAACAACTTCATGAATCACAAAAAGGTCACGTTTCTTATAATACCAGCACAGCTTTGGCCTCAGAAAAAGGATATTGTACAGCTAGAAAAGATGCAGAATGGGGAGACTAAAATGATCAGGAGACTAGAGCAACAATCCTAGGAGGAAATGTTACTGTGTTGAGGCTCTTGTTTCTAAGCTACACAAGAATCTCTAAAGTGCCATAGTAGTTCAGTCAGCAACAGGGAGACAATTGTTCTACATTTTATTTCCCCTGTAAGCAAAGGGACTTTGCAAATAATTCCCTTGATGGATCAGACGGAGTCTGTTGTAACCCAGGATTCTGTTCTCAGCTGGAGCTGGCCATAAACAGACCAAATCCAGGCCCATATCTATTTCCACCATGGTACTGTATATATACAATTATTTTTCCATTGAAAATAAAGATTCTGATTAGCTATCGTTCCTAACTGCCATTGATAGACCTATCCTCTTTCATTTTGCCAAATACCTGCTTGAGGCCTGTTAAACCAGTGGACAGGTTCACATCTTGTGAAAACAATCTCTATAAATTTAGGTTGGGTAGTGTGTGTCTTGGCAATCTTACTCCATGTTAAAATGTTAGAACACTCATCTTCAGATTTGTGAGACCACATTCCCTTTTAGCCATCTCATCTCTAAAGCAGAAGCACTCATATTTATCAGCTTCTTAATTCTGGGTGTGAGTTCTGCTGTAGCAAAAGAGAGTCTGGGTTTGGCCCTAAATATAACGTGTCTGCAGACTGTTAAATCAGTGGAAGAAAATGCCAAGGTCTTTATTCAAATGTTGCTAAAGAATGGCATGTATTTCAATGATGACCACCCACCACTTTGTCTCCCGGTCTGGGGAAAAGGCACCAAATAATCAAGTAAAATAATACAAGCTCCTCGCAGTGACTGACTGCATTTGCGCCACGAGGTGGGAATGGCTCTTACATAATGTCCCCATCCCACTCCGGAAATTCTAGGTATGGTTCCACAAGCACTGGCTGGAAGACATTGTGGTGTGTTTGGGCTGTGTATTATATCAGAAGCCATATTATAATTTTTTTAAAACCAGCAAATGTACAGAAAATAACTTTGTATTCTTTTTTACAATAAAACATTAGACTACTTCTTGTGTTTGTCCAGGCTCTAAACTTTTATCCCTTGCCTGATGTGGTAAAACACTTTATGTTTTCTGCTTTTAGAAAAAAGGAAGCAGTTGATCTAGATAGCCGCCTTCCTTGCTTCAGTTCAGGGATCTCCAAACAGAGATATCCGCTGCTGCGGTTCTGGTTAGGCTGGTGCCATTGGCAGAAGGGCAGGGCTTAGCAATGAACTCCTGGGCTCTTGCCTTCAACACAGGCTGAACATGCACCTCCAAGCATCTGTTTTTTGAAACAGTAGCTTCTTATCCAGAGTGGATTAGCCAAGAGCTATGTTGTGTGGTTGAAGAGTTTATCCTATTACGCAAGTACTGCTATGGTTACGTTGCCTTTAGTAATAATAACAACCTTGAATAAAACAGATCTTAAACAATGGTATTTTGTCCTAGAGGTCACCCAATTCCAAATGGCTTACATTAACGTAAGTTCCACTGGCCTCTGTTACTTGTAAATAAAATGTTTAGGGCTGCAGCTTTTCCAGTGTGGCCTGGGGTTGGCATCTGGGTCATTGCCCTGTCAAATATTGTCAGTGACCGTTGGTTTGGGTCAAATACCCTTGTAATTATCAAAACAACCCAAACAAAATCCAACATCCACCTTGTGGCAAAAGCTTTATTTGCCCAATTAAAAAGGCCAAAGTATATTGTGCTAGCTTTGGAAACTTCACAGGTTATTTCATCTGTCAGAGATGACAAAATAGTCGTGTGTGTGAGAGAGAGAGAGAGAGAGAGGTTGTTACAGCTTGTACATTCTGCTGTGAGATGTTTTAGGAAGTAGATACAGATGAAAAACTGTGCCCCCCCCCCCAACTAAGCTGAATAAGAATGGTGCTGATAAAATTTGGATGATCATTTTGAAGTTACAAAACATCTTTCTTTTGAGAACTGTGCTTGCTTCCACTATAATGAGAGTGAGCACTAGTCTCTGTGAGAATGGAAATGTGTCTGGTAAAAAGATTGTTTACACTGTATTGTAATTTGTTAACAAAGATTAGGAAGAGGGCATTTTGCTCCCATCTCCTGACAAATCTTGGGGGCAAAGGTAGTGGCTGAGCCAAACCTTTTTAAGCAAAGATGAGTTGAAGACATCTTGGACAAATCCTAAGAAGCCAGAGACTTTGTGTAGTTTGAATGTGTGGGGGCCAAAGGAGGGAAACCGTGCTGTTTCATGTTAAATCAATATAGCTTTTCACATTGCTTTTCAAAAATGTTTGTTTTTCTGGACTCTTCATTCATTCTCTGCAGCATGCAGAAGGCAGGGTTTCTCATCACTAGCACTTCTCCTATGAGCATCCTTAGGACACAGTATTTATTACATGCATTTTTAGCCCACCTTTTTCCAAGTGTGGGACTCGAGGCAGCTTACAACAGTGGAACATGGTAAAAATTAAGAGCATACCAAAGTAAAAAAGCAATCAAGCCATCATATAATGGAAACCAGTTAAAACAAAGCAACAAAAGTCCAGCACATTCATTTCCTCCACCCTGATTTTTTTCCAGCATCCGTACATAAAGCTTCTGGAAGAGGTGAGAATTTGGAATACAGTCAGCCCCTAACTCTTCTTTGACCTGTGTGATAGGGCACCAAAAGGGTCTAGCACTGACTGTGGACTACATAAAGGTCAACAAAAGTGGACCCCCATCTTGACACAACCATAGTAGTGTTGGTTGATGGTTCAGCTGATGAAACATGGTTTTCAGACAATTTGGGATGGGGTCACACTGCCTGAAGGATCAGGCCCATAGCTTGAGGATGCTCTGTTAGTTTGGGCCATTTTTATTTTGTCCTCAGTTTTGTTTGCCATTAACTGCCCTTGAGTCAACCTCGACTTGTGGCAACCCTGTGGATAAGTCATCTCCAAGCTCCCCTATCCTTCACTACTATAGTTTTATAGGCCTGTTACAAACGGGCCTATAGACTGGGTCTGTATTAGGGTTAGAAAGGACGCCCCTAACCCTAATATGGACCGAGTCCGTACAAAATGGCGGCGCCCGTTCCACATGGGGACCGCCATCTTTACATAGCGGATGCGCTGCGTCTGCATGTTGTGCAGCGCATATGATGCTGCGAGTGCCATTGGCACCTCACGACATCATATCGGCGCCACGGAAAGAAGCGCCATTTTGGGGCTTCTTTTTGCTCCTCGAGGGAGCTGCACGGTTTGGCTGCTGCGGCTCCCTCATGGAGCAACTGGCAGCGGCGCGAGACTGCCCCTTCAGGGCGGTCTGTAATGCACCACAGATTCAGTCCCATGGCCTCCCTAATTGAGTTTAGCCATCTGACATATGGTCTTCCTCTCTGCAGCCTTCTACCTTTCCTAGCATTGTTGTCTTTTCTAAAGAGATGTGCCTTCTCATGATGTGGCCAAAGTACAACAGCCTCAATTTGATTATACTGGCTTCCAAGGAGATTTCTGGCTTGATCTGTTGAAGGACAGACCAGTGCTACTCAAGTTGTACACTGGCCAGTGCTGTCCCACAGTGTGTTTCCAAGTGTTCTTACCCACCCTCTGGAGTCGGTGAGTTCAAATGGAGAGGAGGAGGCAGATTGCCAGCAATCTTCAGGGTCCTTCTGAGTCCATAGAGCCGGAGGTTTCTGCAGAGTGGGATCCTGTAACCCAGGAGAAGGTTGCAGACACTGGGGATCCATTACCTTCATTCATGGAGCAATGAAGAGACAAAAGGTGATTGCTTCATCTTTCTGGCTTTGTTTATCTGGACTACCAACTTGCTGGACCAGCTGATGAACACTGTTTTGCTTCTCTCTTCATCCTACTAGATATCCTGTGAATGGCCTGCACTGAATTAAATACTCAACAGCTCTTGTTTTCTAACCACCCGATTCATGGGGCACTTGCTGACTGGAGCATAGGATACCAGGACAGAAAGAAATAGTCATAGCCAATGGACACAAATATGGCACTTAAGGAGCTGGGTATGTTTAGCCTGGAAAAGAGATGGTTAAGAGGTGATGTGATAGCCCTATTTAAGTATTTGAAGGGGTGTCAGATTGAGGATGGAGCAAGCTTGTTTTCTACTGCTCCAGAGCAATGGTTGCAAGCTACAGGAAAGGAGGTTCCAGCTGTCCTCTGGGGTACTGTATTAGCTACTTTTAATTTGGTGTCATCTGCAAATTTGATAAGCATGCCTTCTATTCCTTCATCCAAGTCATTGATAAAGATGTTGAATAGCACTGGGCCCAGGACAGAGCCCTCTGGACACCCCACTGGTCACTTCTCTCCAGGATGAAGGAGAGGAGCCATTGCTGAGCCATTTGGGTTCAGCTGGTCAACCAATTACAAATCCATTTAACAGTTGTACTGTCTAAGCCATGTTTTACTAGCTTGTTTGCAAGAATGCCATGGAGGACCTGACATGTGGGAATAATGCTCATGTTCCTGATTAGAATGATCAGTGTTTTTTAAACAATTGAAGTTGGGATAATTTGTGTGTAAGAAGATACTTAAACAGTGGAGCAAGTGCACATAAAGCACAGTGGGTAAGAGGGCAGTTTGGGTGAGAGAAACTGTGTGCAGAGAGATGCTGAAGCAGTGGAGAGACTGCACACAAGAAGCAAAACGCAGGATGAGAGCTGTACTGCTGGCAGTTTTATAGCTTCAGATGCCATTTCCTTGGTCCCTTCCAAAATGTCCCGTGAAACCCATCAATCACAATTAAATACGTTTTACGTCAATATGCTTCTCCTGAGATCTTTAGCGCTTTCATTCATTTCATATGCTTTCTTGGCCATAGATGAGAGCCACTGGAGCCAGAATTAGCCCAGCAGAGACCAATGGCAGATTTGGATCCCTGGAAGCCTTGCTTGTCTCAGAAGACTGAGGCCATCCAGACCCATCCTCTGACAAAAGGATCGCAAAGCAACATGGCCATGAAAGCCATCGCTGAAACATTTGGAGAGGTCAGTGGTCTCCCTGAAGCAGGGCTCCTTGGGCCCCAGGCGATGGCAAACAAAACAGTCCACTCCAAAGCAAATGGACTGGCTTTTAATAGGGAAGATTTATCATGCTCTATTGAAAATGGAAATGGAGGAAGAAGTAGTCAAAGAAGGCGTGATGCAATGGGCAAAATGGAGTTAAGCCAATGGGGAAATGTATGGGGAAGGTAACAAAGTCCACATCTAAGGCCGAGTGGCTGCATCTCACTCCAACCGATGAGGAAGCGGTGAAAGAGTTCTCCGTGGTCGAACAGGGGCTGCAGCCAAGAGATCAGAAGAGGACCAGAAAGGATCTGCATGATGTTCCTGATCCCCATCCATCCATCCATGGCTGCCAGTGAGGAGGGATAGGAAGGCCCTGAAGAAGAGGAGCCCAAAAGGAGAGGACCAATGGCTGCTCCCCGGAAGAAGCCCAGATGCCGTCCCTTGGCCTTCCCTTGGAAAGAGAGCCCTGCCAGGAGGCCAGGGCCTCGCCTTGAGGAGACCGCTCCCTGCGGCTGGGAGGCCGAGAGCTGGAAGGAAGAGGCCCCGCCGAGAAGGGCCCTGGGAGCAGCAAGAGAGCCCCCTTTGGCCCCGGAGTCCTTGGCCCTGAGGCCAGGCCGAGGGGGGCCCGGACGGCGGCCAGCGGAGCCAGGCCCGCCGTCGCCAAGGAAGTCAGGCCCGGCCGAGAGGGAGGGAGGGGGGGGGGGGGGGAGGAGGCGGCCGCGTTGCCAAGGAAGTCGGCCGCCGTCAGGGGCGCCGCATCCGGGGCTGTTTCGGCGGCGGCGGCGGGGCTCCTGCTGCTGGTGCTGCTGCTGCTGCTGCTGCTGCCGCCCTTTCCTTCGGCGGAGGCTCCGTCCGCGGAGGAAGAAGGGCGGCCTCCTCCTCCTCCGAAGCGTCGCCGGCAGGGAAGATGGCAGCATGTAATGCGGGGAGAGAAGGGGCTCTCGGGGGAAGGGGAGACAGGGAGGCCCCAGGGCAGGTGAGGGGAGATCGGAGGGGAGACCAGCAGAACACAGCGCTGCTCTTAGGCCCCTGGACTTCGACACTGGGCTTCTCTTCAGGCAGCCTAGAATCGCATTGGCCTTGTTAGCTGCCGCATCGCACTCTTCACTCATCTTCAACTTGTGGCCCACTTGGGCTCCCAGATCCCTTTCAGCCAGGTCTCCCCCATCATCCTATATCTGTGCATTTCATTACATTTCTCTGTGTTGAAATTCATTTTTTTAAGCTTTGGCCCAGCTTTCAAGTCTATTCAGGTCATTTTGAATT
>NC_056525.1:3310818-3311336 GCF_019175285.1 Sceloporus undulatus | reverse complement strand
TTGATCCTGTCCTCTGGAGTATTAGCTATTCCTCCTAATTTGGTGTCATCTGCAAATTTGATAAGTATGCTCCCAATTTTGTCATTCAAGTCATTGATAAAGATGTTGAATAACACTATTATATTCGTTTAACTTTAAAACTTTAAAACAGAACTGGACACAATATTCCAGGTGGGGCCTGACCAGAGCAGAAAACAATGGCACTATTACTTCTCTTGATCTAGACACTATACGTTTATTGATGCAGCCTAAAATTGCATTGGCCTTTTTAGCTGCCACATCACACTGTTCACTCATGTTCAACTTATGGTCTACTTGGACTCCTAGATCACTTTCACATGTACTTTCATTCAGCAATGTGTCTCCCATCCTATATTTGTGCATTTCATTTTTCTGCCCTAAGAGCAGTACCTTACATTTCTCTGTGTTAAATTTCATTTCGTTAGCTTTGGCCCAGCATTTCAGTCTATTCAGGTCATTTTGAATCTTGATCCTGTCCTCTGGAGTATTAGCTATTC
>NC_056525.1:3310274-3310808 GCF_019175285.1 Sceloporus undulatus | reverse complement strand
CTCCTAATTTGGTGTCATCTGCAAATTTGATAAGTATGCTCCCAATTTTGTCATTCAAGTCATTGATAAAGATGTTGAATAACACTATTATATTCGTTTAACTTTAAAACTTTAAAACAGAACTGGACACAATATTCCAGGTGGGGCCTGACCAGAGCAGAAAACAATGGCACTATTACTTCTCTTGATCTAGACACTATACGTTTATTGATGCAGCCTAAAATTGCATTGGCCTTTTTAGCTGCCACATCACACTGTTCACTCATGTTCAACTTATGGTCTACTTGGACTCCTAGATCACTTTCACATGTACTTTCATTCAGCAATGTGTCTCCCATCCTATATTTGTGCATTTCATTTTTCTGCCCTAAGAGCAGTACCTTACATTTCTCTGTGTTAAATTTCATTTCGTTAGCTTTGGCCCAGCATTTCAGTCTATTCAGGTCATTTTGAATCTTGATCCTGTCCTCTGGAGTATTAGCTATTCCTCCTAATTTGGTGTCATCTGCAAATTTGATAAGTATGCTCCCAATT
>NC_056525.1:3260070-3310249 GCF_019175285.1 Sceloporus undulatus | reverse complement strand
AATTAGATAGAAAGGCTGGGCAAAGCTAACAAATGAAATTCAACACGGAGAATGTAAGTATTGCACTTAGGCGGAAAAAGAAAATGCAAACAGACATAGATGGGGAACACCTGGCTGAATGAAACTACGTGTGAAGGGATCTAGGAGTCCAAAGTAGACACATTGAACATGATAACAGTTGTGATGTCGGCAGCTAAAGGCCAATCAATTTTAGGCTGCATCATAAAAGTATGTGTCTAGATCACGAGAGCTAATAGTGCACTATATTCTGCTTGGTCAGGCCCCACCTTGGATACTGTTGTCCAGTTTGGGCTGCCACCATTAAACAAGGACATTGAGGAAATGAGCGTGTCCAAAGGAGGGCAACTAAATGTGAAGGGTTGGACACCCTTGCCCTATGAGGACCGACTTAGGAAGCTGGGGAGTTTAGCCTGGCGGAAAAGAAGGTTAAGAGGCGCTATGATATCCCTGTTTAAATATTTGAAAGGATGTCATGTTGAAGCGGGAGCAAGCTTGTTTTCTGTGTCCGAGACCAGGCCCCGGACACCAATGGATGCAAGCTCAGGAAAAGAGTTCCCTCTCACAATTAGGAGGAATTCCTGAGTAAGGGCTGTTCGACAGTGGAATGCACTCTTTCCTCGGAGGGTTAATATTCTCCTTCCTTGGAGGTCTTTAAACAGAGGTGGATGGCTTAGTTAGGATGCTTGATTGGATTTCTGCTCGGCAGAGAAGTGGGTGGACTGGCTGGCCCTGTGTGGTCTCTTCCAACGTTCTAGATTTATGATTCTCTGATTTATGACTTACCCAACGACACAAACACCGATGACTATTGCTCTGCTTCCCACCTTTTAGATAACCTTTATGTAGAGCCTGTCAAAAGCATCACTTATAAATCCAAAGCAATCTCTGGCAGATCCCAACTTGACCGAATCCATTACATTGGAGCTTAAATGCATTTTTCAATTGCTGCCAGTTCAGATGACGGCGCGCTTTCAAATCCGTTTTTGGCAAAGGATGAAGTCATCTGAAACTAAGTTCTGGGTTTTATCCATTTGAAATTAAATTTCTGGCATGAATCATCGAATTTTGCATGTAGAAATGGAGGGATCAATTAGCCCAGCCATTGCCTTCAGAGCCAGAAAGGAACCCCTGGGATATTTTCCGGATGTTTTATTTCATTCCGGACCCAAAAAGGAAGCCCGCGGCTATAGGAAAACAGAGACTTTGAGATTCTAAACTGGAAGGAAAAAATCCTTGCACTGAGCCTCTCCGATATACGCGATAATATCATTGTTCTCCACCATGCGGCTTTTCATATCCATTACTGCGTGGAACTTGTTCCTCTCCCGAATCCCCTGACTGCTCGATTCTACGGCCCCTTCCAACAACTTCAATTCCAGCTACAGTCATGCTGTTTCCCCAAATGTTGCCTTTTCAAGCAACCGTGATCTACAGATTTCTGTGAAAGCCAAATAAACTTAGAATTACAAACATGCCTCAAAGAAATGCGGTTTTTGAGATTTCATTCTGAAGAGGGCTACAAATGCATTAAAAAAACAAAAACACACCAAGCCTTAGAATTACACTTTGGTGCCTCTAAGGAAAACAACCTTTAATTGCCCTTAGCCTGAATATAGCTTTGAGGAAAAACTACCAGTGCTGATTCTCGTCACAGTCTACTTTCCCCAGATTGCCTCCGCATCATTCAGAGAAATCACAGCCAGCCCTATAAAAACCTATACTATAGCAAATTCATTATGAGTACACACAGCGCTTCATCTGTTAGAATTTTTAAATGCAAATCCTGTATATAAATTTGCTTGTCGTTATACAATCAGATTTGTTTTGCAGTTACGCTAACTGAAACCTTGCCATACTTGCCTAACACCAAGAGGACAAGCCAAGGAGGGGAAAACATAACACTCAGCGCTTTTGGGCGTGTCTTCCTATAGGAAATCACATTGCAATGTACCCTATGTGGACCAGTCCCAAACTTCATATTCCACGGCTAGGTAACTAAGGGAAGCAAAAGAACAACTCCCACAATCAATCATTTTGTCCTCAAGTGGTAATGCAATGATTGGAACAGGGGCAGAAACACGAAATGATGAGACTGAACCTAACAGCAAAGTAGAGAAACGAATAGACAGTCCGGCAGAGAAATACACAACCTGAAGGAAATACTGTAAAATTAGTCCTAAAGAATATAGCGGAAATAAACTCTTTCACTTTTGGACTGCATCTTTCTCCAGTACAAGGAGGAGACAAGAACCTTCTGACTTAATGGAACCACTTTTGCAGCAACGAACCGAAACAGCACAGGCACGACGCACGATAATGTAGCTGACAATGACAGATGATGCAATGAGGATAATACTAAGCTCATATCCTGCAATTACCCATGGTCACAAGAGAGCTTTTCCCCTTCAACCACTATAGAGGTGATACTTGCTTCACTTTGTTACATTTGTTGTGAGTTCGATCCAGGGCTTCCAAGGTTGGCCTCAGCCTTGCATCCTTTCGTAGGGGGTCATTAAAAAAATGAGTACCACCCAGCTTGTAGGGAGCAATTGGCTTACAGACTGTAAAAACCGCCTTAGAGAGTGCTGAGTTCACTGATAAAAGCGATATAGAAATGTACACTGCCATTGCTATATACACAACCCCTTCTTGTGCAATTTACACAGAAGGAAAAATGCTCCTAATGCAATCACTGAGTGCCTGGGATTTCAATCTGAGATGCATGACTGAGCACGCAGAAAGCAAGGGTTCCTTATGCAAATGAGAAACAAGCTTCAACTCCCTTGGCCTGACACATTGATGCAACACCTGCATGAATAGCATAGATGCAGGACATAGTGGTGCCCAAAAGCGGCTCCAAAAGAGATAAAAGTCAGGCTGTTGATCCAATTCGGACCCCATACTTTCTCCTGCAGCAGGCAGTAACTGTCCAGGGTCAAGCAGAGAAGACCCTTCCCCCAGTCTTTTCCTCCTGTCGGAATCTGTTTTTGGGATTGTTTTTGTTTTTTAAAACTGGGAGTATCAAAGATTAAACGTAAACCCCCGCGACGAGAAGAAGGTGCAACATCTTCACCATTTTCCTCCCCTCTTTTCAGTGTTCAAATTGCCAGGAACTACTACCATATTTCCATCGTCTTCTGTCTTGAAATATGGAGTACAGTATGATCCTGGAACCTCCTGCATCAGAAACGTGTGAAGTGCAGGCCACCCTGAGTGAACTAGGCCCTACTTCGTCTTTCTCTTCGTTTCTTCAGTGAGCAGCCCTGCTAATGAGCGCCAAAGCAATTTATGACTTGTCAAGTCAGTTTTCAATTTCAATTGTGTCATTCTGTCACCCCGCGAATGTAGTATATTATTACCAGGCATTTGTTTCCTTTCCTGGAAACTGGGCTGGTGGCTCATTACTGGTCCATACACACCATTTGAGAAACATTAGGCAACACAAAACTGAATGCGTTTCATCCTTCCCGGCAGCATGTTTTGGCGATCCCAGAGACAAGGTACCAAGTGAAAAAAAACTCTCCCTTACACGTGGAGATATCATGCAACCTTCCAAATATTCTGGACCTGAACTCCCATTAGCCCTAGCCAAACGCATCTAATGGCAAAGGCACACTGGGAGCTGCAGAGAATCCAGAGAATACCGAGATTGGAAGAGACCACAAGGGCCTGATCCAGTCCCAAGCCCATTCGGCCATGCAGGAACTCTCAATCAAAAAGCATCCCCATTGACAGATGGCCATCCAGCCGCCGCTTAAAGGACCCTCCAAGGAAGGAGGCTCCACCAAAATCTCCAAGGAAGGAATGTGTTCCACTGTCGAACAGGCCCTTACTCTCGGAGTTCCTCCTAGATGTTCAGGTGGAATCTCGTTTTCCTGCAGCTTGCTTTCCATTGTTCCGGGTCCTGGTTCTCTGGAGCAGCAGAAAACAGCTTGCTTCCCGTGCGTCCTCAATATGACATCCCTTCAAAGATTAAAACAAACAGGGCGATCATATCACCTCTTAACCGTCTCTTCTCCAGGCTAAACATCCCCAGCTCCCGAAGTCCTTCTCATAGGGCGTCATGGTTGCCAGACCCTTCAACACATTTAGAGTCCGCTCATTTGGACACAGGGATCCGTTTCTCCACATCCTTTTTTGAATTGTGGTGCCCAAACTAGACACAGTCCAATATATTGTTGTTGGCGGTGTTGTTGTTGTTGATTAATGTTAATATTTCAGTCCAACATAATAAACGGATGGACTCAGCAGATGATCTTTTAACTCCTGCCCACTGAAGCAACACCACTAGTCAGAAATCACCTTTCCCCAAAAACCACAAGCTTTGAGATGTGGTCAACAATACAGATGCAGCACATCATGACAGGCGCTGGTTGGAGAGACGATGGGAAATTGTAACTGAATACAGGGGGGAATACCAGGCTGGAGAAGGTTTGCTGGAGGAAAGGGATCCTTTCACAAGGGCGGGGGGTTTTCCACCCAACACCCACTCCACCAACCATTTTTCCATTTCCATTTCCAATCTCATCGGCTATCATGTGTTGGTGTTGTTGTTATATTATGAACCGCTGGTGTCATTTTCACCGCAAGCTTTTCTCCTTCCTCCCAGCCCATGGGAGGGTGGGGGTTTTCAAGTTCATTCTTTCAACCTGGGATGACATGGGGGCAGAAGGGACGACGGCTGTGGCCCGCATTCCCTTTCCGCACAGACCAAGACCATGCGTGAATCCATCTAAGCATGAGAAAGCGCGAAGGGGGAAGGAGAGCGCCTTCCCTCAGAGGACATGGAAGAGCAAGCCGAGGAGCCACATGATCTCAGCCCTCAGGGATCGCAGAGCAAACCTGTGTATGGAAACAAGATCTTGCAGAGAAATCCCCCTGGATAGGGCATCGTAGCCAGAAACAACTTGAAAGGCACACAACAAGCTTAGGTGGATTTGTGACTGGCTGAGAACCCAAAGGGTGCTCAGCAATGCTCCCTTCTTCAGCCTGGAGAGAAGTGACCATGGGGTGGCCAGTGGGGCTTCTGTCCTGGGCCCAGGGCTATTCAACATCTTTATTCAATGAGCCTGGATGACAGAATTGGGAGCATACTTATCAGATTTGGCAGATGATAACCAAATTAGGGGGAATAGCTAATACTCCAGAGGACAGATCAACATGCAAAATGACCATGAATAGACTAGAAAGCTGGGCCCCAAAGCTAAAAAAATGAAATTCAACACGGAGAAAAAAATGTAAGGTAACTAGCTCTTAGGGCAGAAAATGAAATGCGAGATATAGATGATGGGGGAGACCTGGCGGAAGGGATCTGGGGACCAAGTGGGGCCACAAGTTGAAGAGGAGTGAAGAGTGCGATGCGGCAGCTAACAAGGCAAATGCGATTCGAGGCTGCCTGAAGAGAAGCCCAGTGTCGAAGTCCAGGGGCCTAGAGCAGCGCTGTGTTCTGCGGGTCTCCCCTCCGATCTCCCCCTCACCTGCCTGGGGCCTCCCTGTCTCCCCTTCCCCCGAGAAGACGCGCCTTCTCTCGCACCCGCATATTACATGCTGCCATCTTCCCTGCCGGCGACCTTCGGAGGAGGAGGAGGCCGCCCTTCTTTCTCCGCGGACGGAGCCTCCGCCGAGGAAAGGGCGGCACAGCAGCAAACCAGCAGCAGGAAAGCCCCGCCGCCTCCTCCGCGCCGCCGAAACAGCCCCCGATGCGGCGCCCCTGACGGCGGCCGACTTCCATTGGCAACGCGGCCGGCCTCCTCCCTCCCTAACCCTCCCTCCCTCCCTCCCCCTCCCAACTCGGCCGGCCTACTTCCTTGGCGACGCGGGCCTGGCTCCGCCTGGCTGCCGTCCGGGCCCCCTCGGCCTGGCTCAGGGCCAAGACTCCGGGCCAAAGGGGTCTCTCTTGCTGCTCCCAGGGCCCTTCTCGCGGGCCCTCTTCCTTCCATCTCTCGGCCTCCCAGCCGCAGGGAGCGGTCTCCCAAGGCGAGGCCCTGGCCTCCATGGCAGGCTCTCTTTCCAAGGG
Organism: Sceloporus undulatus; assembly: GCF_019175285.1. Taxonomy (NCBI): domain Eukaryota; kingdom Metazoa; phylum Chordata; class Lepidosauria; order Squamata; family Phrynosomatidae; genus Sceloporus; species Sceloporus undulatus. Next base: position 3,304,212 of record NC_056525.1, on the reverse strand, counting down.
AAGGCCAAGGGAGGCATCTTGGCTTCTTCCGGGGGCAGCCATTGGTCTCTCCTTTGGGGGCTCCGTCTTCTTCAGGGCCTTCCTATCCCTCCCTCACTGGCAGCCATGGATGGATGGATGGGAGCAGGAACATCATAGCAGATCCTTTCCTGGTCCTCTTGTCTGATCTCTTGGCTGCAGCCCCTGTTTCGACCACGGAGAACTCTTGCAAATTCATTCATCACCCGCTTTCCTCATCGGTTGGAGTGAGATGCCCAGCCACTAGGCCTTAGATGTGGACTTTGGTTACCGTCCCCATACATTTCCCTCCCCATTGGCTTAACTCCATTTTGCCCATTGCATCACGCCTTCTATTGACTACTTCTTCCTCCATTTCCAGTTTCATAGAGCATGATAATCTTCCCTATTAAAGCCAGTCCATTTTGCTTTGAGTCACTGTTTTTGTTTGCCATCGCTGGGGCCCAAGGAGCCCTGCTTTTTGTTCAGGGAGACGCCGGACCTCGCAAATTGTTTCAGCGATGGCTTTCATGGCCAGGTTGCTTTGCGATCCTTTTGGCAGAGGATGGGGTCCTGGATGGCACTCAGTCCGTCTGAGACAAGCAGGCTTCCAGAAATCCAAATCTGGCCATTTGGTCTCTGCTGGGCTTAATTCTGGGCTCCAGGGCTCCACTGTATATGCCAAGAAAGCATATGAAATGAATGAAAGCAGCTAAAGATCTCAGGAGAAGCATATTGACGTAAAACGTATTTAGTGTGATGGATGGTTGCACGGGACATTTTTGGAAGGACCAAGAAATGGCTCTGAAGCGAATACAAACTGCCAGCAGTAACAGCCGCTCACAAATCCGGCGTTTTGCTTCTTGTGTGCAGTCTCTCCACTGCTCAATCAGCATCTCTCTGAACACAGTTTCTCTCACCCAAGCTGCCCGCTTACCCACTGTGCTTTATGTCCTTGCTCCACTTTTAAGTAATCTTCTTACAACAAAAATTATCCCACTTTCAAGTGTTTAAAAACACGGATCTTCTAAATCAGGAACATGAGCATTATTCCCACATGGCAGGTCCTCATGCATTCTTGCAAACAGCTAGTAAAAATGGCTTAAGACAGTACAACCTGTTAATGGATTTGTAATTGGTTGACCAGCTGAACCCAAATGGCTCAGCACTGCTTCCTCTCCTCCTCCGTCATCCCTGGAAGAAGTGACCAGTGGGGTGTCCAGAGGCTCTGTCCTGGACCAGTGCATTCAACAGCTTTTATCAATGACTTGGATGAAGGAATAGAAAGGCATGCTTATCAAATTTGCAGAATGACCCAATTAAAAGTAGCTAATACAGTACCCCCCAGAGACAGCTGGAAACCTCCTTTCCGTAGCTTGCAACCATTGCTCTGGAGTAAGTAGAAAACAAGCTTCTCCATCCTCAAGCTGACACCTCTTCAAATAACTTAATAGGCTATCACACATCACACCTCTTAACAGCCTTCTCATTTTTCCGGCTAACATACCCAGCTCCTTAAGTGGCATAGTTGTGTCCATTGGCTATGACTTAGTTCTTTTCTGTCCTGGTATCCTATGCCCTCCAGTCAGCAGTGCCCCATGAATCGGGTGGTTAGAAAACAAAGCGGTTGGAGTATTTAAGAATTCGTGCAGGGCCATTCACAGGATATCTAGTAGGGAGAAGAGAGAGCAAAACAGTGTCAGACAGCTGGCCCAGCAAGTTGGTAGTCCAGGATAAACAAAGCTAGAAGATGAGGCAATCACCTTTGTCTCTTCATTGCTCCATGAATGAAGGTAATGATCCCCAGTGTCTGCAAAACCTTCTATCGGGTTACAGGATCCCACTCTGAGAAACATCCGGCTCTATGGCTCAGAAGGACCCTGAAAGATTTCTGGCAATCTGCCTCCTCCTCTCCATTTGAACTCACCGACTCCTAGAGGGTGGTAAAGAACACTTGAAACACACTGTGGACAGCACTGGCCAGTGTACAACTTGAGTAGCAAATGGTCTGTCCCTTCAACAGTCAAAGCCAGAAATCTCCCTTGGAGCCAGTATAATCAATTGAGGCCTGTTGTACTTTGGCCACATCATGAGAAGGCACATCATCTTTAGAAAAGACAACAATGCTAGGAAAGGTAGAAGGCTGCAGAGAGTAAGACCATATGTCAGATGCTAAACTCATTAGGGAGGCCAGGGGAATGATCTGGGTGCATTACAGACCGCCCTGAAGGGGCAGTCCTCGCGCCGCTGCCGGTTGCAATGAGGGAGCCGCAGCAGCCAAACCGTGCGGATCCCTCGAGGAGCAAAAAGAAGCCCCAAAAATGGCGCTTCTTTTCCGTGGCGCCGTTGATGTCGTGAGGTGCCAAGGGCACTCGCAGCATCAAGTGCTGCACACATGCAGACGCAGCGCATCCGCTAACGTAAAGATGGCAGTCCCCATGTGGAACGGGCGCGGCCATTTTGACGAATCGGTCATATTAGGGTTAGGGCGTCTTTCTAACCCTAATACAGACCCAGTCCGTACTATAGGCCCATTTGTAACAGGCCTAATAAAACTATAGTAGTGAGGGATAGGGGAGCTTGGAGATGTCTTAAGCCACAGGGTGCCACAATCGAGGTTGACCTCAGGGCAAGTTAATGCAAACAAAACTGAGGAACAAAATAAAAAAATGGCCCAAACTAACAGAGCATCCTCAAAGCGTATGGGCCTGATCCGTCAAGCAGTGTATTTTGAATTTTGATCCTGTCCTCTGGGGTATTAGCTATTCCTCCTACTTTAGTGTCATCTGCAAATTTGATAAGTATTCCCCCGATTTTTTCCTCCAAGTCATTGATAAAGATGTTGAACAGTATTGGGCCAAGGACAGAGCCCTGTGGGACTCCACTGGTTACTTCTCTCCAGGATGAAAAGGTGCCATTGTTGAGCACCCTTTGGGTTCGGCCAGTCAACCAATTACAAATCCACTTAACAGTTGCCTTGTCCAGCCCACATTTTACAAGCTTGTTTGTGAGAATGTCATGGGGAACCCTGTCAAAGGCCTTACTGAAACCAAGATATACTATATCCACAGCATTCCCTTCATCTACCAAGCTGGTAATTTTATCAAAGAAAGAGATTAGGTTTGTCTGGCATGACTTGTTTCTCTGAAACCCATGTTGACTTTTTGTGATTATGGCATTGCCTTCTAGATGTTCACAGGATGTAGGCTGCAGTTTATTTGCATATTTAGTGTGTGCAGTTGTTGTACACATTTGTGTTATACTTTTTTCCCCTTCAAAATAAGGGTACAGTATTTATCAGTAACCTTAAGGAATTTTGCTTCTTCTCTGCTCCAGTGAAGTGTCTCCTGGAGCATCTAGGAAGACATACATTCAGTTCTCCATATCCATGAATTCCGTTTCCACTGATTCAACCATCCATGGCTTGAATATATATACACACACACACACACACACACACACACACACACATTTCACAAAGCAAACTTTGATTTTGCTATTTTATGTAAGGGACGCTATTTTTTACTGCTCCATTGTATTTGATGGGATTTGAGCAGCCACAGATTTTGGTATCTACAGGGGTTTCTGGAACCGAACCAAGGGTCCACTGTACATCCAATCAACATTGTCCTCTGTTTCTTCACCAGCTGTCAATAGTTGGTCTGCTTCACAAAATTCAGTTATATCGATACAAGAGTATGCTTGTGTAAATTGACCCATAATAATAATTATTACTCCTGATTTCTGTCCTTACAGTTATGAGAACAGATTAAAACCTCCCTTCACTTAGGGCAAAGAATTGCCTTCTGCCCAGTGACACCACTGACCCATCTCACTCAATAGCATCTGTTTTGGATGGTAGCAAGTATCCAAACTTTAATATATAAATCTTGCTCATCCCTGCTTCTGGAGCTCCTGTAATTGGAATTAGTTGGAATTCTCTGATTCTATGAATATGTACATTTAGTGAAGGAAATATTTTTTGTTAGCCAGGGAGATGAATAACTGCGTTCCAAAGAGGTTTTTTAAACTAGACATCACTTCTACTGTCAAATTACTCATGGGAGAGTGTGCCAAAGGGTAGAGGTCACCTGCTGAATAGGGACCGTCTTTGTAATCTTGACTGACAGTGTTCTCTTGGCTGTGGGGCAACCCATAAGTGCTCTAGTGAATATCTTTGGGAATAACTGGACTCATACAGTGGAAGGTGGCTTGGTAAGTGTCCTGGTCCTGAGGTGGTTTAGGCTTTGTACCAGCAAAACCTCAAATGTGGCTATATATACTCGACTATAAATTGAAAAATGTATGCCCAAAAATTGACCCTAAAATCTGGGGTCGACTTATATATGGGTCACTACAGTAATAATGCTTACCTTATATACTCAACTATAAGTCGACCTCATGTATACGTCGAGGTCATGTTTTGGGGCCAAAATTATGGATTTTGCCATGACCATGGATAGGTTGAGGGAATTTTACTTCTTCTCTGCTCCAATAAAGTGTCTCCTGGAACTTCTAGGAAGACATGCAGTCGGTTCTCCATATCCATGAATTCTGTGTCCACCAATTCAACCATCCATGGCTTGAAAATATTTAAAAATATATATGCATTTCACAAAGCAAACCTTGATTTTGCTATTTTATGTAAGCGACACTATTTTACTGTTCCATTGTATTTAATGGGGGCTCCTTTAGTGTGTGTATGGCAAGAGAGACTCTCATTGAAGCTTTTTGCTTCATCGTTTCAGCCAGATGTCTGGGCGGGAGATGAACTCTTAAACAAACAGCAATATCAACCAGTCACCAGGTCTCTTTCAGCTTGGCGCAAGAGAGAAATAAACTCCTCTCTGCACCACATGGGGAAATCCGAAAGAGCTGCTATCACATCATCATAGTGACCCATAAATACGTTGACCTGGCATTTGAGGGTCAATTTTTGGACATAGGTTTTTTGACTTATAGAGGAGTATATGCGGTAAGTCCTGAAAGAGGTCATGCCCTGATGCCCCGCTCTACCTGTCTTGGCAGTGTTTTCCTGCCCAGGCAGGAGTATGTGTGTGAAAGAGGTGATTTTCATCCACTTCTAAATCAAATGTTAAAACCTTTTCTCCCCGTTTTTCTCTGGATTTCCTCTGACCAGGGATCATTCCATTTCCCTCCATTTCCTTCCTTCTCAACCTGATGTTCAAACCTTCTCCCCTAAATTCTAACCTCGTCTTATCTACAGGTCACATCAAAATCCATGATTTTGGCCCTAAAACCTTCCCTTGACTTATACATGAGATCAAGTGCTACAAACAGCAAAGGTTGTTTGCAATTAAATTAAGTCAACTGTCAGGAGAATGGAGGTAACGGAGGAACCCTGTCCTTCCCACTAGGCTCAGGCAAAAGCAAGCTGCTGCACCCTCTTCTAGCTTGTGTGTGCTTCCTTATTAATAATAGGCATTTAAAACAGAAGGCTTTTAAAGACTGGGCTGGGTGTTGTATTCTTTTAAACACTTTTGACTCTTTAACGATATTCTTTTATATGCAGTCTGTTTTAATATTGTAATAATTTAATTCTATTTTAATGCAACACTTTTCTATGTTTTTAATTGCATTGTTTTTAATCTTGTAAGCCTGAGTCCCAGTTTTGAGGAAAGGGTAGGATAACAACAACAACAACAAGTTGTACACAGGGATATATGGTAATAAGCAACCGGTGTAATTCTTTCAGTACAGGTGTAATATGTCCATAGGTCAGTACACCAGTAAGTATCCTAGTTGCTGCATCCTGCTTTAGCAGTAGCTTTTCAAACCAAGGGCCTCTCACATATACAGTACAGTAGCCATGCAGTTACTTACCAGTGCATGAATTGTTGTAGCCAGGCAAGCCCTGTGTAGTGAAAGACTTAGTTGGTGCACCAGCTAAAGCTGGTAATGGATGTTCCATGCCACTGAGATCATCTGGGCATTCAGTGATAGAAATGGATCTAGGACTATCCCAAACTATGGCGCCTGTATCCTTATGTGGACTATAACGCCATTTAGAATAACTAAACAACCTAAATCCTGAACCTGGGAAAGTCCAGTCACACAATCTCTGTTTCAGCAGGATTCATTTTCGTTCTGCTAATCTTTATCCAGCTCGTAATTGCATTTAGGTGCTGAGTCAGAGTGTTTTTGGCTTCTCTTCATTCAGATGTTACAGAGAAGTAGAATTGGGTGCCATACACTGATGACACCTTGCTCCATATCACCTAATGAATGGTCCTAACAGCTTTGGCTGCATCTACACTGCCCAATTATAGCAGTCTGATACTGTTTAACTATAATGGCTCTATCCTATAGAACCCTGAGCTTTGTAGTTTGATGAGGAACTTCAGAATTCTCTACTACACTTCCCTTAGCTATAATATTGTTCTGTTCTAAAGTAGCTAAAGTGGTATCAAAGTGCTATAATTGTTGTAGTATGGATACAGCCTTCGTATAGCTATGAAACAACAAAGGAGAATGTCCTGTAGCTCTCCATTGTTCAGCAGCCATAGGACTAGGGTACATTCAACCAGTGTTCTTATCTGGGATTAATCACACAGATAGGAGCCAGTCCACCTTAAAACCCTGTCCCTGCCTCACAGAGATGGTCCAGAATGATGCTGTGGCCAGGGGCATGAAAAATTGCTGGAGATCTAAAAGGAGCAAAAGAACCACAATTTTTCTCACTTGATGGCATATTTTGTAAAGAAAACCCACTCCTTACCCAACCTTATTCTTAGTATTATACAGCATGGAACATGTTAATTTTTGAGGTGGGATTAGTAGTCCAATGAGAATTTTAAATCCCCCTCTCTAAACTGCTAGTTCCATGATTCCATAGGATGGAACCATGGCAGTTAAAGTGGGATCATAGTGTTATAATTCTGTAGTGCGAATGGGCCTCAGGTCTACCCTCTGAGGAGGCCTTTCACATTAATCCTTAGTCATTGCAGAGAGCTGCCCTGTGACAGGGATTACCCCTAATTACTAAGGTATTACAACTCGCTGTACTCAGTACCTGTTCTGGCCAGAGTTCAGGGATACCTGCACCCATGCTTACCAACATGTTGTAAGGTTAAGCCTTGCACTGAGGGAAAATGCCATATTGGTGAGACATTGATAAAACTAAGTTCCACTTGTGGACTAGTTTAGTAGTGTGAGTCAGTGCAGTTCTTCTGTTGGCTACTGTCTTTGTCCTGTTCTGGCTGCCTGTTTCCCTGCAGGACATGAAGCAAGGCTTGGAAAGACTTAAGACCACGAGTTCTCAAGCAGTTTATGCCGCCAAGCTTTTGCACACTGACATGGGTGCTGTATACGGTTATTTTATAGGAGTTTTTTTAAAAAGAATTTAAAATTTTAATAATGTAATGATTTTAATCTTTTGAAATTGTTTAATTGCTTTTTAAACGTCGTATTTTTAATCTTTCATACTGTTTTAACTTAGATTGTTTTAAATTTTGTTAGCCATCTTGAGTCCTTATACTGGGAGGTAGGTGTCATATAAATAAATAGAATAATAAGAATAAGAATAAGAATGATGATGATGATGATGTAGCCCTGTATTTTTGTGGGGGATCCATTCCAGACACAAAAACAGAAGATCGCTGATATTCAAGCCAAAATTGCCGATATTCAAGCCAATATTGAATGGCGGCGTGTCCCCCATTTTGTCCCCCTCCATTTGCCTCCCGCGAACAGGTGAGGTACCAAGTCTGTGAAAACAGAGGGGCGACTGTATTATGTCCTGGCTAATGTTGACTGTAGAAGTTGTGATGGAGGACCTAGAGATCCCTCCTAAAGAGGTGTCTCTCGGTAAAAAAGTGTTTTTTATTTGCGTTTTTTACGTTGTCACAGGGGTCCTGTGCCCCTAACCTCAGCAAATATGGAGGGCCCACTGTATATGCCTTCAAGTCACTTTCTGAACTTCATAATGTTTCTTGGGGGTTTTCTTAGGCAAGGAGTATTCAGAGTGGTGTTTGCCAGTCCCTTCTGCTGAAATATAGCCTACAGCCCATTATTTGGGATGGAGGGGAAGGGGAAGGGAGGGGGCATCAAGGAGACTCTGTTCTTCTTGCCAGCATTGTTCTGGCCAGAGTTTGCAGTTTCCTGGCAACCATAAGTCCCTTTTAGGTTTTATTATGCTGTTAATTAAGACTAATGAAGATGACTTTAAACTGTTTTAAGGGTGAAGAAAGGGAAAGGCATTATTAGGGCAGCTTTCCAGAGTCTAATGTTTAAGAGATCATGGTCAACCTACTAAATCTCTGTGCCTCTTTCTTTTGGCATCCTTTGCAAGGGGTCCTTGTTCTGAATAATGCGGTGGTGGTTCTTTTGAAACTCAGCAGGTTATCACCATGTAACCTAGTCTTTATGCCTGAGCTGGGAGTGTTTATAGATGCTGGGCTGGTTGGTGCAGTCAGGATACAGAGTGCAAAAAGGGGCAGTGGCTGTTTTGAAACATTGTTGGGGGCAGTGCAGTTGCAGTGTAGGTGGGATGGGACCTGGGGCATACGAAGAAAGAAGGGGCAAAGAAATTCTGTAATGAGCAGAGATTTTACTTCCAGGTACAAAAAGCTGGCTGCATTGATGCTAGATAACTAACACTACCTTCTTTCTCCACATTTTTTTCTGTATATAACAGGGATGGGAATCAGGCGGCCCTGCAGATGTTGTTGAATTGCAACTGCCAGCAGCCCTGACTAGCAAAGCCAATGGTGAGTACTGGAAGTGCCATAGAGCTTTTACCCTATGAAGAGTGACTTAGGGAGCTGCATAGGTTTAATCTGGAGAAGGGAAGGGTAAGAGGTGACAGAATCATAGAGTTAGAAGAGACCGCAAGGGCTATCCAGTCCAGCCCCCTGCCATGATATGGTATGATATGATATGATAACCCTGTTTAAATATTTGAAAAGGTGTCATGTTGAGGATGGAGCAAGCTTGTTTTATGCTGCTCCAGAGAAAATGACCAGGAACAATGGTTGCAAACTATAGGAAAAGAGATTCCATCTCAGCATTAGGTAGAACTTCCTGACATTAAGAGCTGTTTGACAGTGAAACATACTCCCTCGGAGGATGATGGAGTCTCCATCTTTGGAGGTTTTTAAACAGAGGCTGGATGACCATCTGTCATGGGTGCTTTGATTGTGTGATCCCGTATGACAGAATAGGATTGGACTGGTTGACCCTTGAGGTCTTTTCCAATTCTATGATTCAGATGATGTTGAACTGCAGTTCCCAGAGTTCCTCACCTTTGGCCTGATGGCTAGGGCTGATGGGAGTTTTAGTCCAACAACATTCAAAGGACCACATGAAAAGAAGGCCAAACTGAGTAGTGGGAAACTATAAATAACAATACCTACAAGTGACATGGACTGTGCTTTGCTGTGCTTGGTTACTCTGCTTATACCAGGCAGAAGCTGATATTTGACTTGCTTGCTATGATGGTGACTGTGTGACCAACTGCTTAAAAAAGGGTATTCTCAGTTGACAAGGTTGTCAAATCGTGTCTGACCATAGGTGGTGATGCTCATCTCCATTACTAAGCCATTACCAAATGCTCATCACCCTCTAAAAAACAAGTAGTAGTATCTAGAATCACAGGAGCATAGAGTTGGAAGGGGCTTCATTTAGTGCAACCTCTGCCATGCAGGAAAACACAACTAAAACACTCCCAAAAGATTACCATTCAACCTTTGTTTAAGGACTTCCAGAGATGGAGACTGCACTGCCCTCTGAGGTAGTCTGTTCCACTGTCAAACGGCTCTTGCTGTCAAGGAGCTCCTCTGAATATTTAGGTGGAATCTCTTTTTCTTACAGGTAAAGGTGTGTGCTGTGATACCCTATTTTTAAGCATATACATGTAGACATGCCTATTGCACTATGTTCCTTTGTACTGATATGTTAGTCCACCAGATGGTTGAGCTTCTTGATGGTTCAAGAATGTATGAACAGGTTATTAGCAGGTGTCAGCAAATGTTTGCACATGTATATCTTCTGAAACAAGCAAACGGTTGTGGTTGATCTAATCTTCGAAAATAGCATTTCTAATATTTTTAATGAAATATTTGGAGAGAGGTCCAGGAAATGTATATATACAAAAGCTAAAAAGAATGTTACAAAATAATGATCAGAGAAGAACAAGAAAACACTTTCTTCCACTTAGATAAAAGATCTATCTTATATGTTGCTATTTTTTATTGCAGTTGCATCTGACAGCAGTTCCAAGGGAGACATGGTTACTTATTATTATCTTACACTTTAAATTTTGAGATTCTAACTTGCCTTTGCTGTCTATCATGGTATTCAAGTATTGTTTTTTATTGTTTCTAGGTTTGGAAAAAACCTTGGCCTCCTTACTTCCACTGTGAGTTGAGTTTCCCCTAGCCCCTGCCAGTTGTCATGTCGAAGTTAAAGTGCTCAGAGTCAGTCAGAGTGGTGGTACGATGCCGACCAATGAACAGCAAAGAGAAAGTGGCTTCCTATGAACAAGTGGTGGGGGTTGATGTCAAATTAGGGCAAGTATCAGTGAAGAATCCCAAGGGAACTTCTCATGAGCTGCCAAAGACATTCACCTTTGATGCTGTTTATGACTGGAATTCAAAACAGTTTGAACTCTATGATGAGACCTTCCGGCCTCTGGTGGACTCAGTGCTGCAGGGGTTCAATGGAACCATTTTTGCCTATGGGCAAACTGGGACGGGGAAAACATACACGATGGAAGGACTGCGTGGTGATCCTGAGAAGCGAGGGGTCATCCCCAATTCCTTTGATCACATCTTCACACACATCTCCAGGTCTCAGAACCAGCAGTATCTGGTAAGGGCTTCCTATTTGGAGATCTACCAAGAAGAAATCAGGGACTTGTTATCAAAAGATCAGTCCAAGAGACTCGAGCTGAAGGAGAGGCCGGACACAGGAGTGTATGTAAAAGATTTGTCCTCTTTTGTCACAAAGAGCGTGAAGGAAATAGAGCACGTTATGAACGTGGGGAACCAGAACCGCTCAGTGGGGGCCACCAATATGAACGAGCACAGCTCCCGCTCCCACGCCATTTTTGTCATCACTATTGAATGCAGCGAAGTTGGGCTTGATGGGGAGAACCACATACGTGTAGGGAAACTTAACCTGGTGGACCTTGCAGGCAGTGAGCGTCAGTCTAAAACTGGGGCCCAAGGAGAGAGATTGAAAGAAGCAACCAAAATTAACCTCTCCCTCTCGGCTCTGGGCAATGTCATATCTGCCCTCGTGGACGGCAAAAGCACTCACATTCCCTATCGGGACTCAAAACTGACTAGGCTCCTTCAGGACTCATTAGGTGGCAATGCCAAGACTGTGATGGTGGCTAACATTGGCCCCGCCTCATATAATGTGGATGAGACCCTCACCACTTTGCGATATGCCAACCGTGCCAAAAACATCAAGAACAAACCAAGAGTGAACGAAGATCCCAAGGATGCCCTGCTGCGGGAGTTTCAAGAGGAAATTGCACGGCTCAAGGCTCAGCTGGAGAGACGGTCTGTTGGCAAGAGGAAGAAGAAAGATCAGAGGAGGGAGGGAGGTGTTGGTGCAGGGGATGAGGAAGAGGAGGAGGATGAGGATGGGGAAGATGGTGAAGAAGAAAGGGGCAACAAAGATGATTATTGGAAAGAGCAACAGGAAAGGCTGGAGGTAGAGAAAAGGGCGATCCTAGAGGATCACAGCTTGGTTGCCGAGGAGAAGATGAGGTTGCTCAAGGAGAAGGAGAAGAAGATGGAAGATCTGAAACGCGAGAAAGAAGCAGCTGAAAAATTGGGGGCCAAAATCAAGGTAAGAGGCTTTTTATTGAGCTCTGTCACTTCAAAGAAATTGGAGCAGGAGCACACTTTCTAGGGAAAACTTAAAGATTAAAAAACATCGGGCATGTAGAGGCTGAGGGGTTCCCCAAATTTTGGCATTTTCTCATAGAAGCTTTTATTATAGTTTATTTATATAGCGTCATCCAGGTACATGGTCCTTTACAAATAATTACAGAATGAAACATAACTATTCAATAATATAAAATACTAAAATACACTATTGAGATACAATAGACTCCCTCCATACACACACTTAATGCAAATGTGTTGTGCTAGCATTCCATAGTACCAGCAACATTATTTTTCCCTATCAAGTATAGGGCCAAAAATGTCCATCTCAGCTTCATGAATACAGTATAAAATAGGTTCACATTTTGAGCAGTTTCAGGCAGACATATTTAGGGTGAACAGGGGGTGGTGTATTCTGACTCTCGGTTTTATGGGATAAGTAACGGAAATGCCTGGATTTTAAGAAAGGAATATAAGCAAGTGTTAACCTTATCCAAGCTCTTAGATGCAGTTTTGAAATAACTAGTTTTAAATAACAGGTTATTTGTACATAGTTTATTTTTCCAATAATGAAAGTATAACAACATTACATTATAGTCATAACTTAATGAGGGATTACTGCACTCCTTTTGCTACATAACTATACTTTTTAGTTACTGTTATGGTTACAGGAGTGTAGGGTCACTAAATGGTGGAGGAGAAAAATCGCATGATTTGGTGCAGGTTTGTGCTCTGTCTCTTACTTGCTTGTGAATGTTCGAGGCACCAGTGAAGTGGACTGGAGGCGAGTGGGATTTGCACCATGAGCCATCTGCTTATAGCAATAAGATTTTTTAAGGCAACTATAAGTACCTATTTAAAGTTACTTTTAAGAAATGGGAAAGAAGAGTGGTTTATAATTTTTGAAACCAATATAGAATTAATGAAATACGACTGGGGCAGGGCCATAGCTATTTTGTTTTAGAAGGGCCATAGTAGATCGTATGAAGCTTTGCATAGTATATTGTTCTAGGTTCAGTGCCTAGTAGGTCCAGTTTAAGAAAAGGCCTCTGGCAGCATGACTGGAAAGAGCTTGAGTCAGAATAGAAGTTTCTGGTCAAGATGAACTGGTGGCCAGTGGCAATTGTACAAAATAGACAAACAAACACAAAAACATTTTTGGAGGAAAATAGGAGCAGTGAGGGGCTGCATGAGGCTAATTTGGGTTACAAAGATCCCTCATCCACCCACCTTTGTGTTTTTCAGGCAATGGAAAGCAAACTGCTTGTAGGAGGGAAAAATATTGTTGATCACACAAATGAGCAGCAGAAGATCTTGGAACAAAAGCGGCAAGAGATTGCTGAGCAGGTGAGATGGAGACAGAAGAATGAGTTCCTTGTGAAGGCATTGCTTCTAAAGTGTGTAGAGAAGTTCTAGGAAACTATTCACATCTTTTGGTGTTCCCTTATGGATCAAAAACCTATTTTTGAAAAAAATGAGCACTGTGGATGCAGGAAGGGCCTTGAGAGGTCAGACCACATTCTGTCTGTTCTAGCTGAGAGGTCAGATCAAAAGTTTGTCCATCCTAGTGCTAGTGCTGTTCCCTTGACTGGTGCCAATCCCTGAGCCAGTTCCTGTTGAGCTTTCAGAAAAAGAAGAACTAATTGTAACCAGTAGGCACAAATATAGTGCTGGTCCCTGGCACACATGGGGTGGGGAATGGCTGGCCCTACCAACAGATAGCTTAAGATGCACTGGCCTAGCTCACCCCAGTTTGACAGTGGCCATCAGGATGCTTTTCCAAGAAGCCCACAGGCAGGGCAGGAGGATTAGAGCCTTCACCCATTGCTTTTCTCTGTCTTTGGGTATTCAAAGCTATACATCCTTTGAACATTGAGGTTTTATTTACTTGTACTGCATTTTTGTGGGTCCCTTTAATTTGAATGATGATTACCAGGGGTGTTCCCAGTAACTAATAGTTATTTTTCTTTCCATTAACTTGACTAATGTGTGAGGATCTTGAATTCTATTTTCAATACTTGTGAGCAATAAAAAATAAATAAAATACAAATGAGTAAAATATAAGTAATCTGCTTGGATTCCCTGAGATTAAGCAGAATATAAATTATTATGGGGAAACTGTTCCATGGAATGGTATATCTCAACTTTTTCATTTCTGAGTTTTTGATCCTTTGAACATCTCTCTGGTCACATATGCTTTGTAGAAAAGAACTCCTTTTGATATTTAGAGTAAGGGTTAGTAAGGTAAGGCTGCTGTCAAGTATACGTTTGCTTTCCAGTAATCCTGTTTTATCTATTTAAATGTCTAAGGAAATATTCAGGGGATAACTCTTTATCCTAAGAAAATCCTTCATGTGGATTTGAGTCTCATAATATTTTCATTAAAAAGAGTAAGTAGTTGTGTACATATGTTTGGAAATGCGAAATACCTTTTGTGAATGATGAGTATTCTCCCTGCCTCTGAATGTTGAAACACAGCTCAACAATGCTGAATTCACGGCAAAAGTGATTTAGGAGCTAGATGAGGCAGCATTTTTTTGTAATTTCCTGCAGAAACGACGGGAACGAGAAATTCAACAGCAGATGGAAAGCAGAGACGAAGAGACCCTGGAGCTGAAGGAGACATATAGCTCCCTGCAGCAAGAAGTGGACATTAAAACTAAAAAACTGAAAAAAGTGAGTAGGCTCCCTAAAGATGGACAACATTAGTGTAATTTAAGCCAAAATCTGTCTTACAGTGTCTATGGTTATAAAGGCTAGACAGACAGAAATATGTGGGGAGGCTGTCATGTAGGAAGTTCCCTTTGAAATGAATAGCAGTTGGCAAGATACACACACACACACACACACACACCAGTTTCCTTTTGAAGTAGCCGGGTCAGGAGAACTTTGCCATAGATGGCACTCATTTTTCATGTCCTGAGGGCTGACAGCAGGGCTGAGTGTGCTCTGGAGCCCAGAGGGCTGGGCCAAACTATTTTTAATGCCCTAAGAGCTCCAGAGGACCAAGGTGCCCCGATTATGGCTGCCATCTGGGATAACCAGAAAAATGTTAGCACCCACCTCAACTGCAGTATTCCAAATAATAGAGTAATAAAATATTACTTGACAAAACTCTTTGTATAGTTACAAAATTATATCACAAACTTAGGGCCCAAACAGACAGGCCAAAATAAAGCTGCTCCAGGTCACTTTGGAGGTATGCTATTTAAATGATGCATGTGACCTAAGAGGCCAGAAACCACGCCAAAGCTGCACTCCAGTCCTTAGGATTGGACCATGGCTTTGGCACGGCTTCCAGCCTCTTAGGACACCCACATCATTTAAACAGCACACCTCCAAACTGACCTGAAGCAGCTTTATTTTGGCCTTTCTGTTTAGTAAATATACATTTCAACAACCCCCCCAAAAAAATTTTTTTTGTATCATATAATGTGACGATACAACCAATTGCCATTGCAAATTCTTGAAAGAGTTTTTCACATCTGCAGTTGACATGAGATGTTGAAACATATATCTAAGTTATACAAGGAGTTTTGTCAGTAATATTTTATGGCTCTATTATTTGGGATACTGCCATTTGGTATAACCTGAAGTGATGGTGCATTCTCTTAATCACTTCTTAGAACATTTTTTAGGTGTTCCACCTCCTTTTTTGGGGTGTGTGAGAAAACAGCATTAGTTACCCTCACTGAATGAATCCAATTGTTTCTTCAGCTGAAGGATACTTTAAACTGTAAGATTTGGGGTTGTTTGAGGGCTGGGGACTTTAGTGAATCTCTATTTCCTGTTTGAGAATCAGCAAAGGAAGGCAGGGGCTTCATTGGCTGTTTCTTAAAAAGAAGTATTCTAAGCCCTTCTGCTGTGCATTCACTAAAGCTGTCATGTTCCCTGCCTCTCTCTCACACTCTCACACACACTCTCTCTCTCTTTCCCTCCCCGGAAAGAAGATAGTGGAGCCTTCCTCAGTTACTGCTTGGCAAAAAGATGCTTTGACCCTTCAGACCATCATTAGCCAAACTGGCAAGGACTGCCACACCCTGTAATTCTGCTTTTTCTCTTTCAGCTGTTTTCTAAGCTGCAGGCTGTGAAGGCTGAAATCCATGACCTTCAAGAAGAACACATCAAAGAACGGCAAGAATTGGAGCAGACCCAGAATGAGCTCACACGGGAATTGAAGCTAAAGTAGGTTCCCCGTGGAAGCCCAGGGCTTGCGAATGGGCTTCAAAGCTCACTGACTGTGGAGTGAGAAGCAATGTAACAGGATGACTGTTCCTAACAGATAGCACAGGGGCTTGTTCACATAGCTCACCTTTAATTACCTTTATTGATCTCCACAGACACCTGATTATTGAAAATTTTATTCCTTTGGAAGAGAAAAACAAGATTATGAACAGATCTTTCTTTGATGAGGAAGAAGACCAGTGGAAACTGCACCCTATCACCCGCTTGGAGTGAGTTGTCCTTTTGACCTTGATTGTAGGACTTGGGGAAAGAGGGATGGTAGAATTTAGGTAATTAGATTTTCAGTCTGTCCAACCCATTCCTAAAGACTGTGGATCAGTAAGAGTTTAATAAATCCAAACGTAGTCCCATATTCCTCAGCTAGTGACCTGGGGACCACTTCAGGACTGCTGGGTTCATCCCTCCCTTTTTTATGCTGTATGCTCCTCTGTTCTGCTGCTCAGTTTGAATGAGAGAATACAATAAATGACTGAACCTCTGGTTTCAGTTGTGTGAAGAAATAATTACATTCTTAAAGCTGATGATGATCCTATCCTAGGGACAGGATTTCTTCAGAAGTGGTTTGCCGTGGCCTTCCTCTTACACTGAGAGAGTGTGACTTGCTTAAGGTCACCTAGTAAGTTTCCATGGCTGAGCAGGGATTTGAACCATGTTCTCCATAGTTCAACACTCCCATTTTTGTAGAAAGTTGGGCTATAAATCCAATAAATAAATAAATAAATAAATAACATTCAAACCACCACCACACTGGCAGTGTAAGTGGCAAAGGACTCTGTATACCACCTGGAGCTCTTTGGAGAAAATGTGCAATATAAAGGCGACCAATAAATTAAATTATATGTTGGGGATTTTTCTATTCCTGGTGGCCTTCCTGCTTTTACCTATCTTCTCTTTTGTTTTGAGCATTAATGGCAGGTTGGAGAACACACCTGTGTTCATACAAGCATTGCTTCCAATAACATGAAGATTTTCTCTCAGTCTCCTTAGTTTTATGTGAAGAGAAGTGTGGACAACAGGAGAATATAACTGTTGCATATTGTAGGGATGGACTTTAAACTAGCAAACAAAACTGGGTGGGTTTGAAGTGGTCTGCTTGCACAGAAAAGATTGATACCCTTTTCTCTCATCAGGAATCAACAGATGATGAAAAGGCCAGTGTCAGCAGTGGGATACAAGAGACCCCTGAGCCAACACGCTCGGATGTCCATGATGGTCCGACCAGAGACCCGATACAGGGTGAGCTAAAACTCAGAATGTTAGGTTATTTTAGGTAAACTTTTTGAGGATCAAGATAAAATCATGATCAGCGTGGGAAAGGAATCTACACATTATCGAGGTTTAGGAGTTTTTTCTATGGCAGGATTGTACTTGTTTTGACTGTTGTTTCTGTCCTTGTTCGGTTTATATTTTTAATACTGTTATTTAATTGTACTTTAGAGAGATTTCCTCCACAAAGGGGGCTTCAGATATTGTAATGAATACCTAGTGACAGTCTGTTCTCCTTTTTTCCTTCTCTGAGTCTCATATCCACAACACTCTTCCAGAAGTCCTCCAAATCTCCTCCAGTCTCTTATCAAAATACACCTTTTTCTGTGAAGCGTTTGGCATAACCTTCTCATTCTCAACCCTCATTCTCATAAGGCTCAAGTATGATGAACAGGAATATATGCTAAGATCTTCCCCAAATTTCTATGGTTACAGCGAGTGAGACATTGAAATAGTTTACACTGAAAACTCTTCTATGTGCTGTGTTCACTTTCCTGTAGTCACTTTACCTGTTTCTTGGGGTGCCTAAACAGTTATTTCTAAAGGTTCAAATGAAGTTTAAGTTGCTGTAACGCTAGAAATTGTGGGTTGAAGTAAAATTTTATTTTCAGGGTGGAATTATTTGGGGAGAGTGCCTTCTCATTTTGTTCTTTCTAGTAGCTACATCTCTGGATCTTGTACACTTTTAGCATAGTACTGATGGTGTAGTTACTCTGAGACCCATTGTGGTGCAGTGGTTTCAGCAATGGACCACAACTTTTGAGATCAGCATTCAAATCCTTGCTCAGCTATGAAAACCATTGGGTGACCTTGGGCTAGTCACACTCTCTCAACCCCTCTCTGAACTAATCTTGGCAAGAAAAACCCATGATAGGTTCGCCTTAGGGTCAGCCTAAGATGAAAATGATGTGAAGGGATACAACAATTACAAAATAGTTACTCTGTTTTGTATGCTTAATTAAAGCTCTCCCCACCACTATATTAAAAGTAAGAGAGAGGCGCCACATCCTGCTAAAAGGTTATAGTTCTAGAACCCCAACTTGTTATGAATCCATCTTTATAGATAAGGGACATTCCAAGGGCGCCCACTATATACAAAATCAAATACACTCCTCTTAATGGTAAAAATCATTCTGCCAGAATAACCTGGCAGTTAGATTTAAATATGGATATATCAGAGGAAATCTGGTCAAGCATCTAGTCTTCCTCCATATATAAATCAAGATCGGCAGCTGCAAAGGAGAGTGCTTTAAAAGCAGCATACAAATGGTATTGAACCCCGTGAAACTCTCAAAGATATTGAAAAATGTTTCACCGTACAGATGGAGAGGCTCTAAGGCTCAAGGTTCTCACACACGCATGTGGCTCATAGGTCCTAGGATCAATGCTTTTTGGAATGCAATGCTGATGCAGATATCAGACATTATAAAGCAACCAGTGAAATTTTGTCTGTCCTTATCATTGTTATCAATCTTCAGCAAAGCCAATAGTAATCTAAAACACCAGAGACTCGTCATATTCCTAATCTCTGCAGCTAAAACTGAAATTGCGAGATGCTGGAAGACAGGGAATTTGTTACTTGAAAACTCGTGGAAAAAGGTCTGGGATACATGGTTGTCAGAAAAACTTTCCTATTCCTTCAAGAATGGGTCTGGACAAAAAAGGCACACACATTCATTGAGGATTGGTCTGTTTTTATTGATTATGTCAATAACAATATATCCTTTTGCTCCACCTTTGCACCAAACTAGTTTTTGGACGGATATATTGAACACTGACCACTCGACTGTGGCAAAATGATCTATGATTTTCCTTTCTGGATTTTTTTACAACTTTGATGGAATGCATTATTGGATGGAAATTCTTTTTGCTCATTCCCAAGGTCATAATTTTTTTTAAAAAGTAAGAGAGAGGGCTGTGGCTGTGCTTGCAGAAAGATGGACTTAAAGACCATGCAACCTCTGAGAAGCCACATCCACTTGTGGCCCAATTTTTACTCTAGTGTAATGCTCCAACAAGATTTCAGCCATAGTTTTGTCCTCCAGCATCACTTCTGCATTCTTCTTCCTCACTTTCCTTTAGGGCAGTGGTTCTCAACCTTCCTAATGCCGTAACCTTTTAATACAGTTCCTCATGTTGTGGTGACTCCCAACCATTAAATTGTTTTTGTCTCAGTTCCTAATATGTGTTTTCCGATAGTCTTAGGCAACCCCTGTGAAAGGGTTGTTTGACCCTCAAAGGGGTTGCAACCCACAGGTTGAGAACCACTGCTTTAGAGCCTTGAATTATTGAGTGGAAACTCCTTGGGGCATGGATTATGTTTCAGACATGACTCTAACCCTGTGAGACATCGCGTGCTTAGACTGTGTTAATAAATAATAAAGATGCCTACTGTGGTTTCTATATCTTTGTCCAAACTGTTGGGGTTCTGATTTCTTAGGCAGAAAACATTGTGCTTTTGGAACTGGATATGCCTAGCCGGACGACCAGAGACTATGAAGGCCCAGCCATCGCTCCTAAAGTCCAGGCAGCGTTGGAAGCAGCTTTGCAGGATGAAGATGAGATTCAAGTGGATGCTTCTACTTTTGAGAGTACTTCGAACAAGAAATCAAAATCCAGGTGAGCTTTGATTCTTAGAAAGGAGAAGCTCTGTTATTCAGGAAGCCGACACCATAGCTAATACCCCAGAGGACAGGATCAAGATTCAAAATGACCTGAATAGACTAGAAAGCTGGGCCAAAGCTAACAAAATGAAATTCAACACGGAGAAATGTAAGGTATTGCACTTAGGGCGGAAAAATAAAATGCACAGATATAGGATTATGGGGGACACCTGGCTGAATGAAAGTACATGTGAAAGGGTTCTGGGAGTCCAAGTAGACCACAAGTTGAACATGAGTCAACAGTGTGATGTGGCAGCTAACAAGGCCAATGCAATTTTAGGCTGCATCAATAGAAGTATAGTGTCTAGATCAAGAGAAGTAATAGTGCCACTGTATTCTGCTCTGGTCAGGCCCCACCTAGAATATTGTGTCCAGTTCTGGGCGCCACAATTCAGAAAGGACATTGAGAAACTGGAGCGTGTCCAAAGGAGGGCGACAAAAATGGTGAAGGGTCTGGAAACCATGCCCTATGAGGAACGACTTAGGGAGCTGGGGATGTTTAGCCTGGAGAAAAGAAGGTTAAGAGGTGATATGATCGCCCTGTTTAAATATTTGAAGGGATGTCATATTGAAGAGGGAGCAAGCTTGTTTTCTGCTGCTCCAGAGAACAGGACCCGGAACAATGGATGCATGCTCCAGGAAAAGAGATTCCGCCTGAACATTAGGAGGAACTTCCTGACAGTTAGGGCTGTTCGACAGTGGAATGCACTCCTTCCTCGGAGGGTGATAGAGTCTCCTTCCTTGGAGGTCTTTAAACAGAGGCTGGATGGCCATCTGTCAGGGATGCTTTGATTTGGATTTCCTGCATGGCAGAAGAAGGGGGTTGGACTGGATGGCCCTAGTGGTCTCTTCCAACTCTATTATTCTATGATTCTATGATTTTATAAAGCAGGAGGTTTGGGCAGAAGCTTTGGGCCACGTAAATTTGGGGAAACAGTTTCTGCATAGAGGCTGATGTGTGATAGAGATGTACACTTTTTAAATATGTTTTGGCCACAGAGAAAATAGGGTAAGGTTGGCATACTTCCTTTTTATCTGTAAGCAGTCATTGGAGGGAAATGCAAATCTTCTTGATTCTTTATCAGTAGTGAACCTGGTTAGTTTTATTTAAAGGTACAGCCCACTGTGTCAAAGGAGATAACTTTATAGGAGAGTAGTAATTGTAAAACAGGAAAACATTAAACTAGACTATCCTATAATACAGAAGTGCACAAAGGGCACCCAACATAGGCCCCAGCATGCCCCCTCCCCGCTTCCTTCAAACCAGCCAATTTTTAAAACAATGAAAAGGCTGGATACTCTCTAGGAGCTGTCTGTCTGTATTTATTTATTTATTTATTAGAGTACTTATACCCCGTCCTTCAGCCCTAAAGGCTATCAGAGCAGCTTTTGTAGAGGGTGGGTTATTATGCTGTTGCTTGGCCTGTTCTCAAAACTGTTTGGAAGAAAGATCTCTCCTTAGCCTAATACTGGCAAGAAAGCAGGCCAAAGATTTGGTAGAGTTATCCTTCATAACCCACAGAGTTTGTCAGATATCCGTGTGTGTGTGTGTGTGTGTGTGTTTAGGGTGTCTGAGGAGAACTTGGACCTTGCAAAGTTGCTTTTCTCTGCAGTAAGAAATCAATAATTTATTATTTTGATCTGCAACATTGCTTGTATTCTTCATTTTGGAGGCTTCCAAAAAAATCCTCTACCCATGTTCCTACTAAGTTTTGCTTTAAAAATAAAAGCTAAAATCTGGCATTCTTCTGATTCCCTCCCTCTCCTCTTTTTGGCAGGCCGAAAACTGGAAAGAAAACTGGAGGCTCTTCCTCCAGCAGCTCAGGCCCTCAGCTCTACCCTCAGTCCCGTGGGCTGGTCCCCAAGTAACGCCAGCAGTTCCTTCTTATCAGGGCCCGGGTAACGTTTTGCCTTTCGAGAACCGAGGCAAATAAGAACCAAGGGGAACTGATGGCCAAACTCACCAAGGATTCCTTTGGAACTGAAGCAGTGCCCTTCCCGCTCTGGAACTGAACTAATGGTTGTTGAGCAGGGTGAGTTCCAGGTGGACCTCTCTGCCCTGCATGATGCGATTTATTTTCTCCTTGGCAATTTCTACGAGGAAAAGAGACGTTAGTTAAGGAATCAGAAATGCATGAGGTATATTAGTATGTGTTAGAAGCAGTGAGAACCATGACAGGGAGGGCAGTCCCCTCACCACATTTGCCCCCTCCTCTCCCTCCCTTTACGCTGCTCTTGCTGCACTTGGCTCTTTAGGACTGGAGCCAAAGGTCATCTCAGCAGGACTGACTCTGTGGGACTTCTTGATGTTAACAAAGCTAGAGAGGTTGAGAAGAGGATTTACCCAGCCATGGCAGATCATAACTGTTGGTTCCCCCCCCCCCTCCTGGCACTATTTCTCCCCCTCTTTTGGAGGGTTAAGGTGGGGATGTCTAGGAAATGGGAAAGAAATTAGTTTGAAATGCATCTCACTACTAGTTAGACATGTTTCCTTTTAGAAATGCAGACCAAAGGGGTTTTTTGAAACCCTGCTCTATTTCCCTCCCTTAGAATAAAAGCAATAGAAACTTAATAAATCCTTTATCTGTTTACAAGGATTGGAAAGAGTTGTTCTAGGTAGTACTCTTGAGAGACCTCAGTCGGGACCAAGGAGGGGGCTACTTGTCCAATACCAGCCACCAGTTCTATGTTAGCAATCTCCCTCTGCTCACCATTCCACTTCCAGTGTGACCCACTTGACCCCTTTGCTCCGGGTGTATTCTCAAAACCAGGGCTTTATTGCCAACCACTGTCAGCATGGCAGGTGTGAATCCTTGAGACCTGGTTCTCATTTCTCTCATTGAAAAGGATGGACATGAAACAGTTACAGGATCATGCTGTTCTAACAACGACAGAATGTTCTTTTGGAAACAGAGAGTGGTTTTTGACCAGAGTTGCCTCTTCTTCTCATCCTGTCCTAACTGTTAAGATTTTTCAGTATTTTGAGCCATGAATCCACCCCGTGGGATGGAGATGGGGTTAGATTTGAGTAGAGTTTGAGTAGAGTTTGGAGGGGAAAGGACTGTGCCAGCTTCAGAGGATGCGGCTTGAACCAGAGCTCCTCTTTTAGAAAGACTCTGAAGTTCAGAGCTGCCCTATGAGTTAGCAGGCTAGTCAACACTGTGTGGAAGGGGAGATGCTGCTGTGCTGGGCAGTCAGAAGACAAAAGAAGATGCCCCCTGTGTTATCAGTTTGCAGTTATGTTTGTAAGTTTAAAACAGTTGTATATTGAGTATTCAGTTGTTAATATTTTTGCGGGGAGAGGGTTGATGTTGACTATTGTACTGTGAATTTTTTTCCCACTGGCTTCCTATGAATGTCTTAACAGCCCTCCTTTTCCTAGGCCTTGCTGTGTAAGTGTGTGCGCACACATGTATGTCTGAATGAATGAGAGCTTGCTTGATTTTAGAAATACTCTTAATGCATCTGGTTTCTGCCTCCTGTCCTTGTTCAATGTTCTCTGGGCTACCTTTCCCAAAGCGAACCTTGTCTGTGGTTTGTGACACTCCCTTGACTAAGGACACTCCAAAAGGCATCTTGCTGGCATGGTGCCTCATGAAGCTGAAAGAAGCTCAGACAGGCCCTGCTGCTTTGAATTTCTGAAGTGTGTTTGTGGAACAGGACTGGTTTGCTGTCTTTAAAAATACTCCTTTCTGTGACATGGAGGTGTTTGTGTGCCTCTAAGCAAGGAAGGTCTCATTGGTCATTGCTGTTTCATTGCATAGAGGGACCCTGGCATTACTTTCCTTTTTATTTTTGGTAAGCCAGGCTCTTCTTGAGAAAGCTTTAGCTCTCACAATGTACAAGAACTTATCGTTCTTATCAATCCCATTTCTCTTTAACTCCCTCTGGTGTTTAATCCCCTTTCCTTTGTTCAGAGAGAGAAAAAAGGATTGTATGGCTTATGTATTGAGGTATAGCAGTTGTGCATCCAAAGGAAGTAAGGTAGGCAAATGTTCAGCTGTGTGTCTTTGGATTCTATTATCCCATTGGGCTTCTGTGGAAGAATACATAATCCTGAGAACTAGACTAGCAGTTGCATTTTAGTGTTAACAGGAAAGGCAGATCAATGCCTTGCTTGCTTCCATGGATTTGGAGAAATCTCTCAGGAAGGATTTGGAGGAGATGGAAGAGAAGTTGCGAGAGCAAAAGGCTTCTTTAATTATAATTCAAGACATCAGGAAGGAGCAGACTAAACTCAGACTTTTGCAGACTTGCCCTGATAAGCTGATGCATCAGACTTGCCTACTCTACCTGAGGACTGGAACATCAGAGAGATCCTTTAAGGCTTAGAAAAAGAAGTGTACAATGGGCCTTCCCAGAAGAGTTGACTTGCAAAATGTTTGCCTTGATCTGTATAATTAGATCTTAATTCTCTTTCCCAAGCTCCGTTTAGTAAAAGATGCTCTTGAGATTCAGAGCCAGATGGTACACGATGCTAAATACAGAGCAGTTGAAGACATTTCTGTGGAGGCACAAAAGTTTGGAATGCAGCTTTTAAAATGTCACAAACACATCCCTCCTTGACAGCTGTGAAGACAGGTAGGAGACATTGTACAGTCTTTCCAGTACCTACCTCCCTTAACAGATGTGGTCACTGATATTCAGGGAAAAAAACCTCTTAAAAACATCTCTCTGCAGATGTGTGTGCCCTACCTATAGTATTTGGCCATTTAGCACAGAAGTCACAATGAAGTCACACATCTCAAAATGTTGTTCTTTCATCAATAAATAACCCTGCAGGCAAACTAGAAGAAAAGCTAATGGGAGAGTCAAAATCCCACGCTTGTATGATCCTGGCCAGCTCTGTGGGAATTTGGAAACTTCTCAGCTATGACTTGGTGGCTCATCTCCAGAGCCTGTTGTATTTAGTGCATTTGGTCTGTCCAGCTTTCACAGCAGTGGCCCAGTCCTTGGGCATGGCTCCTGGGCAAGGCAGTCTAAGGTTATTGCCTCCCCCTTAGTTCCAGCAGCGCTCTCACAGGAGCCTTATCCCTTGGAGTAAACAAAACGGGCACCACAAGTTTCCAGTGAGATTTCTCAATGCTTTGGGTATACCTTGTCTGCCTACATTGTTTTTGGTCTGTACATAAAGAACAAACATGTCATAAGTTCTTCACTCTCCATAGATTTTACAGCTTGTATTCATAATCATTTCTCTTGTCTAGGAATGTAAAAGTGCTCCTAAAGAAGTGTAATAAAAATCAATTAGATTTATTGTATGTAAAATAATAATAAAGCCTCTCCTCCCCCCCTTTATTTGTAGTTATAACTTTATTTGTTTCTTGAAACATTTCATTGGCCACATTTTGGGTCTGTGCCCAAAGAAGAGAAGATACGTATTTGGGGATCTGTACTGTAACCTCTTTCACTCTTCCATTTATGAATGTTAGTTATAAAAAGCTATTGACATAGTTATAACTGGCTTACAAGATTTAAACGTACTGTGTCCTGCAAAGAGGGAGAAGTTCTGAATAACTGCTGACATTAATATGTTTTGCTCTTACTGCATGCGACGGATGGTAAGAGAGTAGAGTTTGAGGGCAAGTTGCCTCTACAGAGTTTCTCTTTTATTGCTTTAAATACAGATTATAACAAAGCATTTCAGGTTAATGAAGCAGATGTGTTCCTGGGCATTATTTTAAGAGAAAATTTGGTACTAGAGCCAGAAATAGCATGGAAAAATAGGGATGGGTTCTTACACCACAAAAAGAGCAGTCAGCATATGAAATGAAGCTACCAGGTTAGGTAAGCTAACATTTTTAACCCCCTTGAGACTATTTGAAAGTTTCTTCCAACGTGCATTTAGGGACTTGTTTTTCCTTCACAGCCTCTACCTTTCTCGACATTTCCATTTTGGTGGCCAGACTTACAAATGTATTTTTAACATATGTCAGGTGGGGCTGGAGTAGACTGATTTGTCTCCTCTTTTCTCTGTTGTGTTGTTTATTCACTCTCAGTCAGGGCTTCTGGAGTCAGCTGCTTTTTAACTTTCCTGTTGTAGGCAGGACTGGCTGGAGTAGAATTGCACTTTTCTCAGCTCAGGCTTTATTGCATTGTTTACTGCAGATACGTTGCTGCAACATGACCCTGAAATTGAGTTTAATCAGCCTTCCTTCACTATCCTCCCAACGGTGCGGATCCTGCTAAAAAACAGCACAGCAGAAAATGAGGGGAAAGTAGAAGGTGGGCAGGTATAGCAAGACTTTGTAAACAGGATCTTTTTTGTCAGCAGCTATGTTAACAGACATATACATTATTGCATACATATTACTGTGTGCTTTCAAATTGTTTTCCTCTTATGGTAATAGGCTGGATGAGGAAAAACAAATGGGAAGCTGAATCCAGACAAGACAGAGGTGCTTACTGTCCAAGATCCTAACCTGGGTTTGGGGGTGTGCCAAACAGTCGGGGATGGGGTCACGCTCCCCTTGAAAGACTGTGTTCACCGTTTGGGGTACTTCTGGGTCACTTCAAATGACAACTCAGATGGATCGGATGGCCAGGAGTGCTTAATAGCAGCCCTGCCCAGAGCTGGAGGTCCTAAAGATGGCAGGGCATGCGCTGGTAACGTCAAGGCTGGGCTTCTGCAATGCATGGCACATTGAGCTACTACCTCTGTGCTGAGTTCAGAAATCTCAGCTAGTTCAAAACAGGTTGATTACTGGGACATCCAGGAGTAATTGCATTGCACCAGTATTAAAATACTCCACTGGCTGCCAGTTAGTTTCTGGGCAAAGTACAAAGTGTTAGTTATGGCCTTTAAAGCATTCCCTCCTCCCCATAAGCTCAGGTCCTTGGCCAGACGGCTTTTTCTTCAGTCGCCCCAAAACTGTGGAATGACCCCTGGAACAGAGTCGACAGCCGCATGCGCCGTCTGCATTTAACAGAGCATCAAAGTTCAGTGTCCTCTGGCAGATGTTTAAACTGTGAATTGTAAATGGTTCATTTTAAATGTGGATTGTTTTAATATGTGTCTATCTTCCTTTTAAATGATGTGTTTTTAACTGATGTTGTTAAACTGTTGTTGTTCCCCAGCTCGCTCCATGAAGAGTAGCGGGTAAGAAATTACTACTACTACTACTATGAGTAGTGGTTTAGCAAACAGGGTTTGTTTAGCCTGGAGAAGGTTAAGAGGCGAAATAATTGCCATGTTTCAAAGTGCCGTGTGGAGGATGGAGCAAGCTTCTTTTCTGCAGCTCCAGAGAATGGGATCCAGACCAAGGGACCCAGGAGAAGCGTGTCCACCTAAAGTTACATTGGGAAGAGCTTCCTGAGGGCAAGAGCTGTTTTGCTCCTCCGGAGGCCATCTGTCCCAGGGAGGGCTTGGGCTGCGTCTTCCTTTATGGCTGGGTGGCCCTTTGGGGTCTCTTCCAACTCCAGGATCCTGCGAAGGTAGTTCTGAAGGGAAACATGCAAAGGCACCATTCCTGGACCTTGTGGGGGCTGTTTACGTGAAACCCAGGCTTCAGCCAGGCCTCTGGCGAGGCAAGAAAGCTCCCTGGACTCAAGAGAGAGACTGCAGCTCCCATCAGTCCTCCCCAGCCTGGCCAACGGCAAAGGATGCTGGGAGTTGTAGTCCGACGGAGAGCAGCGCTTCGCCATGATTGTTATCCTTCGTTTCTCTTTCTTTGTTGCTCGTTATATTTTATGTTATTTAAATGTCTGGATTGTGTTTTAACTGTTTCTGAGGAACCTGCGCCGAAGGCGGGCCTCTTTTGTTCTGCGCAGCGCTTTCCCTCAGAGGCAGCAGGCGCCCGAAGCCGCTTCGGAAGCGTTGTCTGCCAGCGGTGCCCGGATGTTCTCGCCTGACGGGGAGGTTTTCATTATTTGCGACACCCATGATGCACCGCGGCGGCGACGAAGGTTTCCCTCCCTCCCATCCTCATCACTATCATCACCCCGGTGCGTTGTGGGAGCCGTAGTTCCGGCGCGCCACCCTGAACGCCTCAGAACGCTCCCCGGCCATTCCTCGGTGGACTACACTTCCCGCCGTCCCCCGCGGCGCGTTCGCTTTCCCAACGGCCCCACCCTTTTTCCGTTGAGAGAGCGCGCGCGCCTCGCCTTGCTTTGCCTTGAGGCGTCGGATGGCATTATATCCCTCTTGGGCCACCGTCGGGGCCTAGCGCCGCCTCCTCCTCCCCTCGCGGCCTCTTCTTCTTGGCCTTCTTTCTCCTCCTCAGCGCTGCGCTGCGCTGCGCTTCCTTCCTTCCGTTTTCCTTTTCCCGCCCATCGCTCCGAAGACCTTTGACCTCCCCTCCTTCCTTCCTTCCTCCGTTGTTATGCTGGGCCTGAGGAGGAGCCGAGCAGGCCGCGGCCGCATTCCTTAGCCCTCCCTTCTCCTCTCCCCCGACGCCGCCTCCTTTCGCGTTTCGTTGCCTCTTTTTGTCCCCTCGGGCTTCCGCTCCCTTTTCTTTCCCTCCGCCTCCGCCGTCGAGGCCCCGATAACGGTCGCTTCCCCTCCGCTCTCCCTCCTCCTCCTCGGCCTCCTTTCGCACAAACACCACTCGCGCTTGTTTGCCCCTCTTTCCCTCCCTCCAGAAGACCCGCTCCCGGCCTGAGTCCGCGCCGAGAAGAAGATGAGGAGACGAAGCAGAGGAGGAAGAAGGAGCGCACGTGGGCCGAGGCCGCCAGGATGGTGAGAGGGAGAGGCCCCGGGGATGGGAGGGGAGGGGAGGGGAGGGGAGGGAGGGGGTTGTGGTGGAGTCTGATAATAAGAAATAATAATAAACCAAACACAACAACAGATATGTGTTTGTATCCGCCTCTCCCGGGCAACAACAAAGGAATACAATACACAACATTAAAAGCAAGGAGCCCCACCAGACCCCCCCCCGAGGGCCAGGGCCTCTGGCGCCTTCTCTACAAACAACAGGCAGTTTGCAGCATTGTAACAGACAAAATGGATTCAAACAACACACAGCACTCTGCATACCAACTATGTTTAATGCAAAGAGTAGACAATACATTGTATGCAAACAATTGGCAGAGTGTTGCAATGTGACAACAACATATACACTACACTTATTACTACTACTATGCATTTCTATCCCACTCTCTGTCAGAGCGAGGCAGCTTACATAAAGGCAAAATGGCAACACATAACATATAAAATAAAACCATTATCTTTCCCCCAAACAACATTAAAATCCCAAACAACAGTGAAGTGACATCCAATCAGCATACAATAACACCCCCGAGTGCAGTATGTTGTGGTACGAACAATAGACATTGCTGTAAGTGCAATATGCTGTCTACAACAGTGCACATATGTTGTGCATGATGTACAAAGTCGGAATGTAACAGTGTCTGCATACAACAATGTTAGTCTGATATCAAACAATAGACAGTATGTGTCATACTAACAGCGCCAGTGCGCAGACAACACTCATTGTACCCCACTCCCCTTCATGCCAGCTTTCTCGAGAGGCCACAGAGGCTGGGAACGTCAGGAAGAAACTCTTCTAGAGCACAGCCTCATAGTTCTCAACTCCACCGTGTACATGTGTTTGTATACAACAATAGATAATGCGTCACTATGTCGTATACAAGTGGTATACAGATAGAGCATATACATGGATTAAAGGTACAGTTTAATAAAAGAATAATAATAATAAAATTTTATTGTGTATACCCCGCCCTCCTGAAATCAGGGCGGGGAACAGCAAGAAATGACAATATAAATAGTCAAACCATACGTTAAAACACTTCAATAAAAATAATAAAAATTTCATGTCGGCAAAACAATGCGGACTGGGGGGGGGAGAATGAATACTGGTCAGGTAGCTTGTTCGAATAAGTGGGTTTTTAACCCATTCCTAAATTGAGGTAGGGAGTGGCTGAGCACCAGAGCTTGAAGGGCAGCGCGTTCCAGAGTTGGGGGGCGTTAGATGGAGAAGGCCCCCTAAGGTGAATTATATTTACCTCTGAACTCTTAACAAGCTGCCCTGAAGATCGAAGTGCGGGGGCGGATGTACGGAGAGAGGCGGTCCTCCAGGTACCCTGGGCCCAAGCCATTAGGGCTTTATAAGGTAATACCAACACCTTGTATTGCGCCGGAAGCGAATAGGTAGCAATGCAAGTCTTTAAGGACTGGTGTTTATATGACTGGCCCTGGCAGTGCCAGTGACAGAGCGGGCTGCCATATTCTGCACAAGTTGCAGCTTTCCGGGTATGGTACAAAGGTTGCCCCATGTAGAGCGCATTGAAGAAATCCAACCGAGAGGTTACCAGGGCGTGTACAACAGTTTCTAGGTCTCCCTGGCCAAGGTAGGGACGCAGCTGGCGTATCAGCCGAAGCTGATAACAGGTGCTCCTACCGTCGCATCCACCTGAGAAGTAAGATGGAGCGACGAGTCAATAGCACCCCTAGAACTGCGTACTAAGTCTTCACAGGAAGCGTGATTCCGTTCAGACGGGTTTGGAAACCACCGACCATCCCCGGAACCGGGGGAACCTATCCACAGTTACCTCCGTTTGTTTTTTTTTTTCCTCTGATTCAGGCTGAGGTCTGTTGTCCCTCAATTTCCACGCCCATTACTTGAACTCCTAGACAGGGCCACGAGAGGAAAGGACGCCAATCCCCGGTCACTGCAATCAGTCGGAGACATGAGAAGACTATTTGGGGTTGTCCATCAGCGTACTGATAACCCCCGCCCCAGATGTCCCTCCCGGATGAATCTCTCCCAGCCGGTTTTCAATGTAAGATTTGTTTAAAAAGCATGGGAAAGACAGAAATGGCCTCCTTGAGGGCCCCCCCCAGATGTAAGGGCCCTCTCATCGGTGCGCACGTCCCTCCCCCGCTTGCAACCATCTCACCCGGGGGACCTCCAGGAGGAGGTAGGAACGGAACCACTGGACGCAGTGCCCCCGATTCCCACCTCCCGCCAGGCGCCCAGAAGGAATACCATGTCTATGGTTATCGAAAGCCGCTGAGATTTGTTCCCAAGAGGCACTACTAACGGGACACGCCTTTCCCCTGTCCAATGCCCAGAACGGAGATCATCGCCAAGGCCGACCATAGTGTTGCATTTGCTTGGCTTTTTGAACCGCTGGGTGTTGGCGAGGCTGGGCTAGTATGGGGAGCCCCAGCCCAATCGTGCGGCACTGTGGGCCCTCAAACGGCCCAACCTGCCCGATCTTCTGTTTTGTCAGAAATGGCCTCTGAATAATATAATAATAATAAAATAATAAGATAATAATATGGTTATTTCTAGCCCGAACCCCCTTCTGAGAACAATTGGGAGGCCTAACAAAGTTAAGAATACAGCACTGAATAAAATCCCTGGGCCCCCCGTCCCCTTCCTTAAAAAAGTATTAAATCAATGCCAGAATTTAAAACAACAAACAAACAACAACAAGTTAAAAACTGACCAGAAGGTCAACAAAATTCCACTCAGCAAGGAAGCAATGGGGAGCGGCAGTATCTTTTATTCCCCAGGCCATTTTTTCTTGAACCCCGGGTTGTTCTCAATTCTGGGAAGGCCCTTCTGGAAAAGAGATCCGTCTTAACAGCCTTTTTTAAAGCTGTCTAAGGAGTAAGAAACGGATCTCAATCCGGAGGCCAGTTTCCCAACAGTCCCCCCCCTGGGGTGAACCCGATGGTGTAAATGCGCCCCTGTGGTGGGAGGTAAGCCAAGGAGCCGGAGAATGGTTGTTAATGGCCGGAAGTAAAGCCCGTGCGGCCCAAGGAAAGGGTGAAGCGTGAGTTGGGGGGGGGGGGCCGGCGCCGGCAGGGAGGATTGTAAGGGGAGAAAGGCGGTCCCCAGAGAGAGCCCGGTTTGACCCGCAGCCCCATTTTTTAAGGGCCCCCCTTTTAAAAAACCTAAAGGCCACCTTAAGCCAGGGCCGGCCTGTGTGTGGCGGGGGGGCGGCGGGGCGTTTGTGGTGTTGTGTGGGTGTTAAAGTGTCGCGTGTTGTGGGGTAGGTGGAGGAGAAAGGTCGATGGGGGCGGGCGCTAGTGGTTTATGGTACCTGGGTGCTTAATTTTTTATGGAATTGCGTGGCTTCAAGTGTGGGTGGGGAAAACAACTGGACTCCGGGGGAGGGTGCGGATGGGGCGAAGAAACACGCTGGTGAGCAGCTGGATTGTGTGGGTCGCGCCGCGCGAGTGGCCGCCCCCGAGGAAGGGATTGGGGCGGAAAAGCTTTTACCATCAACTAGCAGCCCAACATTGTCAAAAAAGCCTTCCGTCGTGTGGCGGGCGCGCGAGTGTGATGGTTTGTATAGTAGGACCGGGTGAGGGTTAAAAAAAAATGAGGGGGGCGAGGCGCGCTTCGCGAGGTGAGAGTGGGAAGGGAAGCAACGGATAGTCAGGACGCGCTAGAGGGTAGGAGCCTGTGTGCACCCACGGGGCGCTGGTTAAAGCCAGCTGCGGATGGGGGCGAGGGGGGGAGACAATTGAGGTGGGAATGGGTGGTGCTGGGACGCGAGAGCCGCTCTAGGGCCGCTCGAGGAATGTGGGCGTGTCGATCGTGTGGCCCGCGCGGGATGTGAGTCAGGGGGGAACAGATAAGCACACAAAAGATAAAGCCCCCCATGAGGCGTGGCCCCGGGACCGGCGGAGGAAAACGGACAGACCCCGGGGCAAGGAAACGAGACGAGACTGCGTAACCGAGATGTGTAGACGCCCTCATAAGTTAAGAGAGCAAACTGTAGTTGGAGCAAGCAACCGGACAGACAAAAACCAGGAAAAAAAGAACCAAAGACAGAAAAGCCCTGGCCCCCTTCAGCTTGCATTTCCCACGAAACAAAAGGCAGACTCGGGGTGTGAGGCGTTTAACGAGTAACAATGCGGACGGTCTGAAGAAGAAGAATGCATAATGGGTAACCGAGACGATGAAGGAAAGGGGCCAAAAACACAGTCTCGCGAGACTCCGCTCGCTTAAGCAGGCAAGGGCGTGAGAAAGAGGGCGGGCTGGTTTTTGTGGTGGTTTGTGGTGGTGTGGTGGTGTTTTGGGGGTGTGGTGTAGTATTTGGTGGTGAGGATGATGTATATTGAGTAATCAATACAAAGCAAATGGATGTTGTGTTGGGTGGGGGGTGGGTGTGTAAAGATATAATATTATAAGAGTATATAACGGGCCGAAGAGGCCAAAAGCAAGATACCAGCCCCAATAAGAAGCCAAACTTGGTACAACAAGGGTGTTTTGTTAAGACAAACAAATAGGCCAATATGTGTTTAAATGTTAAAATGTGACAAGGGTGGATAGAGACAAGGTAAATAGGGTAAAAATGGGCAAACAAAGATACAAGTAAAAAAAAAAAGATTTGAAAGATAAAAGCCCATAACAATTAATTAATAAGGTTATATAGTGATTAAAAATGACAACCAATAGACCAATAGCCCACTCGGGGGGGGGGTAAACAAGTAAAAGTGAATAATGAACACAAAGGCACAAGACATAACAAGATAAGGGTATAACAAGAAAGTTGGTTAAAATGGCAAAGTTTATCAAGATGCCCGTGTACAGACAACGTTGGGTGTTGGGTTACAAAGCCCCATAAAGACCACCCACTAGAATGGACAAAAGGCCGGTGAAAAAATAACAACATAAGAAACTATAACAATGTCCGTGTTAAATAACAATAATAGGATAAGTATCCTTGTTAATACAAACACCAAGATGTTGATTGTTACATAGGCGAATTAATGAAGTAATAGTGTATCCAAAAAACACGAACACATTAAAATGTAGTATACCAAACCAAATAGAACCACTAATAAATGTGGCCAAAAGAGTTTGTTTTAATAAACAACAATAAGATAAATACGCGAAGGTGGCGCTGATATTGGGTTTAGGTCGTGGGGATCCAAAAATTATATATACACAAACAGGATAAAACAATGGGGGGGGGGGGGGGTGTACATTCAACATGCAAAGGTAAAATAAAAAAATAATATAATTGTGTTTATATATCAATGCAATGGATAAAAAGACACTTTTAACAATAACGCCAGAACACCGTAAATGTTGTAGGCAACAATTAGCGTAGAGAAGGTTGTAACGAAAAGGGCGCCCGGGTATACCAAACATTTAGAGCTGGTAAGGGTTTATGCGGGGGTGTTGTTTTCCAAAAAGAATAACAAGATACAAGTGTAATTACATAACGTTTGTAATTGTAAACACATACAAATTCGGATGCAAAATGATAGTAGTAAAATATGCCAAACAGGGGTAAAATACAAATTGCGAGTATCAAAACGAATGTTAGAAAACCTAAATAAATTGTTACAGTACATTATAAAGATACCAGAAAATTTATATGCTGTTAGTGGCAAAAAGGACAAATAATGTAATCAGAATGTTTGCACACATCAACAATATGCCCAGGGTAATTTGGGTTAAGTAAATTAATGCAAACAAAGTCAAATATTGTAAAAATAAACAAGCCCCCCAAAGATACCTATAAATGTAAATGAAATGTTTTTGTAAAGCCCAAAAGAGAAAGACGAAACACGGTATGGGATGTGAGGGGAAATATAGCCGGAGGAATAGGGGGAAATAGATGTTATTGAATTGTGTATAGACGAGTCTGCGGTGCACTAAGATGGAGAGGAGATGTAACAAGATAGAGTGTGGTTGTAAAAAAAATACAAACCAGTAAAAAACAACCAGGGGTAAAAATAACATACAGCCTGGCCATCCATTTTTTTTTGTGATGAAAATTCTGTTTTTTTCTGGGACCCACCAAACCTTCCCCCTGCAAAAATGGAGGGTCCCCGCACTTATTTCAAACCCCATAGGAAAAGGTGCCTTGAAATGAGTGCGGGTGGCCCGCCAATGGCCAAAATAGCGGAGGTTGCCCCTCCCCCATGTATATAAAGGCAGACGGATCTCAGATCTCCGAGGTTAGGAGGGCGATTGTTATATTTGCATACAATATATGTACATTATAACAAAAGTGTATTGTATACAAATGCCTATTGTTGTTAGGTGTCTTTCAAGTCATTGTCTCTGACTGACGGGATCCTAAATCAGGGGTTTTTTTTTCTTGGCAAAGATTTCTTCAGAGGGGTTTTGTTTTGCCTTTTTTGCCCCTTTGAAAGCTGAGAGTGTGGACTTCCCCATCCAGTGGGTTTGCATGACCATCAGAGAATGCTAAATACTGGTTTCTAGTATGCTTTCCGGGGCTTTTTATAGTGTTCTAGCCCCTTTAACAACCCTGCGAATTGCATCACGTTTTATCGCCCCTTATTGTTACAGTTGGGCCCTTCTTGTCTGCGGGGTTTCCATTTCCAGAAACCCCCCCCCCACCGGGTCAAGAACATGAAAATGAATTTCCAAACAAAGGCCTTCTTTCCCTTTTTTGTTTTTTCTGCAACAGGATAGTATCTGTAAAAGAAAGGGAGT
Organism: Sceloporus undulatus; assembly: GCF_019175285.1. NCBI lineage: Eukaryota > Metazoa > Chordata > Lepidosauria > Squamata > Phrynosomatidae > Sceloporus > Sceloporus undulatus. The sequence continues at coordinate 3,268,791 of NC_056525.1, read as the reverse complement.
TTTGCTTTGTATGGTGAAAACACACAATCCTCACACTGTTTTGTGCAGCTCCTAGCAATTACCCCCCACCATTGGCTAATGCCCCCCCCCCTAGCTAGGACTGTCCTTCAGGGTTTTTTTCCATTCCAGAAAACCCACCCCCACCCCCCGCAGAAACCACAGTAACCAAGTCCTGTGGTAATTCAGTGGTGGTGCCACACAGTGTGCCAGTTGAAATCAGTGGGTCTTGCCATCTGCAGATGCCTCTAATCTGCAGATGGCAAGCCCACATTGGGGCAGGGTGCCCTGTATTTGGGGGGCTGAGACAAAAAGAGAAGGGTTTTTCTCACTACCACCCTTGTTGGGTTATTTTCTGGAGGCAAAGGGACTTCCCTCCTGTGTCTTTTCTTAGTAGACTACATTAGCCTTCCAGAAAGCACCATGTCACTCCGGAAGAGCAATTAGAAAATACCTGTGGGGCTTTGGTGTGGAATTCAACAATGTATGGAAAATTTTGCCTTAGCATTGGGGATTTAGGAGTTTTCATTCCTTACCCAAGGGAAGAGGAAAGTTTTGCCTGCAAACTTGTGTTGCCCTGTCTTAAAACACTCAATGGAAGGAAAAGACAAAGCCCCTCTGAAGATCTTGCCCAAGAAAACCCCATGAAAAAGAGTCCCGCCTTAGGTCACCATAAGTTGGAAAAGGATTTTTGAAGGCACACCAACCACAACAACACTGAAACCCCTTCTTGGTGGGTGGGGATAAATAAGAATAAAAAATAATAATAATAATAATAAATACTACTAATAATAATTTTTATTTATATTCCTTCCCCGCCTCTCCCAGATGGAAGCCAGGCGGGACTACAGTCAACCTAAAATACATAACAATCAAAGGTTAAAATACATCTTAAAACAAATCAATTAGAATTAAATAACATTAACCCTCGCGAAAATGCCTCTTATGCCTCAGGGAGGTAATAAGAAACGCGATTTGTCTTCTGAAGACCATTCCCACAATTTCAGAGCAGCTACTGTAAAGGCTCTCTAGAAAGTTCGAAAATAAGCCCTGTTGACTGGTAATTCTAAGCACATTTCTTCCCAGTTTATTCTAAGAGTGGTGGGGGCAGATTTGTGTAGGAGGAGAAGCCTTCCCCACAAAGTAATCGGGCCCCAAGCCTGGGGCTTTGAAGGTTAATAACCAAACCTTGTATTGTGCCCCGAAGCCCATTGGCACCAGTGGAGAGATTTTTATAAACAGGTGTTATGTGGTCAAACCTGGACGAACCGGTGACCAATCTGGCGTCGCATTTTGAACCGGTTGAAACTTCCGAACTTGGTACAAGGGTAGCCCCATGTATAAAGAGTAGGCAAGAGTATTTTCCACTTGGAAAATAGTATTCTGTAAAAGTAAAAGGGAGGTTTTGTGCCCTTTGTATTGGTGGAAACCACGGGGTGGTCTTCCACACTGTTTTGGTTTTTTGTGGTAGCTCCCCCCTAACCATCCCCCAACCTGGCCTAGGCCTAGCTAGAACCTGGTTTTTGGAAAAGCTGTAGTCCCCCCAATAATAAATCCCTAATTCCCCACCCTCAACTTTTAGGCAAGCAGGAGAGCGCTGTTGTTGTTGGGTTTTTTAAATAAGGAGATAACAAAAAAAAAGAAAAAAAAAAAAAAAAAAAAAAAAAAAAAAAAAAAAAAAAAAAAAAAAAAAAAAAAAAAAAAAAAAAAAAAAAAAAAAAAAAAAAAAAAAGAAAAAAAAAAAAAAAAAAAAAAAAAAATAATTTAACCCTTCATTTAATGTTTTCTTGGAAAATGAATGTGAACAAAGTGGCAACTCTGGGAAAATGGGGAGGGAAACAACAAGTTTAACTTTCCAAACTACCGGGCGTTGTTTTTGGGAAGTTGTTTTTTACAATCCCTCTCATATAGAAAAAAGCACATTGTGGAAATAGTTTTTGTTTTTTTCCCAAATACTTCAAGGGACTTGGGGTTGAGCAAAATAGCAAAAAAAAAAAAGCAAAATAAGGAACACTTTCCCCGTCCTCCAAGAGTTTGGTTTTAGCCTTGCCATTTTTTGTCTTCACACAATTTTGTTGAAAATGTGTCCCCCCCAAACAGGTTTTGTGATAAGGTTGCTTTGATGGGAAATAGGAAAAGCTATGTTTTTTTTTTTTGCTTTAGAACCTTCCCCCCCTCCAAGTTAAAACAATAAAAAAGAAATTAAGGAAAAACTTTTGTCGTAAAGGGGGAAAGTTTGGCTTGTTTTTTTTTTTTCCCTCAAAGTTTTTTTTTTAATAATATCCCCACACCTCCTTGTCAGTTGCTTCAGAAAAGAGTAGTTGTTTCCCTTTTTCCTTTCCCCGATAGTAAAAAAAAAACCTGTGGTTGTTCCCCCTGGATAGTAAAGCCAATTTGGTAAACGAAAAAAAATATGGGCGAAAAGGAACTCTGTGAGCGAAGTTTTTAAAATGTTACTTTTTCCTACTTAAAAAGCTACGAAACTTTCCGGGTTTGCACATGTCAACTGTTCCCCCAGAGGCCCTCTGTGTTTTTTTTTTTCCCCCAATGTTCTTAATATTCTCAAGTTAGTGGGGAAGGGGGGCGAAAAGCTCTTGAGGCCCCCCCCCTGTTTTTTTCCCATTTTTTAGAGTCAAAGCTTTTTGGCCAGCTGGAACAGCGAACTGTTCTTCCAGAATTTGTTGCCCTTAAGTCCCCTGATTTTTGGGGGGAAAAAGGGTTGGCAGATATTTTTGTTTTTGAAAATGGGAAATTGTTCCTTTATTCTGCCCCAAGAATAACTTCCCCCCATTTGTTAGACTCCCCCCCGACCCCAAACAGCTTGGGTACTCAAAAGGAGGAAACCCTAACTGTCACAGGAAGGAATGAAGAAGAGTGAAAGGAAAAAATAAAGCCAGCAGCTTGGCAAAGCACCTTGTTTGGGTTCCCCCAATCCGCTTTTTGTTTTTTTTGCTGACCTGTGTGGGGGGTAAGCCTGCAGGAATAACCCAAAGTTTTTGAAATTTATAATGCCCCCCTTGACTCTGGTTGGGTTTTTTTTTTAAGCGCGGGGAAAAAAGGCCGAACTTCTTTTTCATGCCAGGAAACAGCAAAAAAATTTTTTTCCCACCATTAATAGAAGGAAGTCCTAAAAAAGAGGGTCCCTCCTTTTTTTTTCATGAGTGCCATATATTGGAAATAAGGTTTTGGGCACCTTTTTTTATTATTGTTGGGTTTGAAGATGGGGTGTTTTTGCTGGCCCCTCCAATTTTGGTGTAAGAAAAAGAATCCTTTTCCCGAATAGGAGAAAACTGTCCTTCCTGTTTTTTTGCCTCAGTAAGATGGTTTTGGTGTAAAAATTTTTTTTTTTTTTTAGAGGGGCTTTTTTTCCCAAGGTTTGGCCCAAAAAAACGGATCAAAATTCAGTTTCTAGATCCTTATTCCATAGTTCCGCTGCCTGTTGGGGGGAAAGAAAGAAGGAAAAAGCTGGTCCACACAGTCGGGTTTGGGAGAGATGAGGGCAGTACGCTTTTTTAGAGACAATTGCAAAAGCATGGAAAAGGTGGTGGTGGGTTTGTTTTTCCATTTTAGGTGGGGAGAGAAAGAAGGCCCTTTTGCTCACCCCTGAAAAAAAAAAGCTGCCCAACAGCTTTAGTAGGCCGTTTTTTTTTGATTGGATTTTATTTTCCTAGTAATCTCCTGCACTAAAATAAGTCTCCCCTTCTAGGGTTAAAAAAATGGGAAAACCAAAGAAAATTGCCCCCAGCTGGCTTTGTCCAGAGCATATAGAAATTGGAAAGTTTTTCCTGGCTGTCGCGGGGGGAGAAGAAAGTTGAAAAAAGCCACCCTTTTCAACCTCCTGGAAAACTAGGGCCATGTTTTACTGTTAATGTTTTTTAGCTAAGAAATTCCTGGGTTTTGTAGTCCTTTACCTTGGGGTTGCCAGGCCCCATTGAAGATATGGCCCCCTTAAAAGTTCATAAATAGGCCATGGGTAATTTTTGCAAGGGCCAGTGGGTGTGAAAAGATGCGCTGCCTTGTTGTTTTTGGGGACCCCTTCCCATTGTTTGGTCCTTGTTCCCTGAGATCATGTAGATCAAGGAAAGTGGGCTTTTTTTTTTCCTCCAGTCCCATTTCCTTGGTTAGTTAGTTTTTTGCAAGTTTTTGAAAAAAAGAGGCCCCCCTCTCCTGGCAATAATGAATTGGGTGGAAATGTAAAATAGATTTATTTTAAGGGGGTTGGCCGGTTGGGGGGGGGGTGCCCCCCCTTGCAGATTTTTCATGGTAATTAATTCAAAGAGAGGCCATGAGAAGAAAAAATGGAAGCAAATCTTTTTGGTTAAAACCTAATTTTTAATGGGGGTAAGAAATTTCCCCCCCATCGTTCAGTGTAAATTAGACTTTTTTCCCCTCTGAAAAAAAAATAAGCAATGCCCCCAAAGGTTGAGGGAAAAATGTGAACGCATTGCCAAAAGGCGTGGTGATCAAGCTTTTTTTTTTGGTTTTTGCAAGACCGTGGGGGGGGGGCTGTTGGCACTTGTTACCCCCCCCTGCCTTTTTTGGAAAGTGCTGCCCTTTTTTTTCCCCAGAGCCGGGGTTTTGTTTGCAGGAAAAGTATGTTTTTGGTTCTTTTTTTCCACTTTTTAAAGAAACCGGTAACCGCTTGGTTGCAAATGGGTGTGTTTGCCGTGGCGATCCCCTCCCTTTGGAAATGAAATCCGGACCCTTTACGGATGTGCCCCTTTGAGTGGGAAATGAAAACTTCGTTGCTAGTGGTTTGTTTTTTCCGGTTTCTGATGAAATCCTGTTTTGCAATAGTTTTTTTTGTTTTTTCTTTTGAAGAACAGACTAACAAAAGGGCCCCTTTGGGTGGGTAAAGGTAAAATGTCCATTCTGTAGAAAGAACAGAAAAAATGTTCCCCAACGTTTTTTGTTTTTTTTTTGCCTTTTGGGGAAATCATTTCCTGATTGCCCCCTTTTCACAACGGAATCCAACATATAAAGAAAAACCCTTCTTTATATAGTGGGGAGTTTTTCTCTGTAAACTTTCCACAGAGAACCTCACAGGGGCCATTCCGCCCATTTTGCGTGTTAAGCACCAACCCTATCAATGTCCCCCCCCTCCCTTAATATCCCTTCCTTGCATATTTCAGAGGTTCAGACAAGGGTGTTGTGTATTTTTGTGGTGGTTGGGGGGTGGAGAGAAGGAAAAGGGGGCCCCTATTTTTTTGTTCCCCGACCTCTCAGTTGCAAATAACCAAGCCTTTTTGTGGCCGCAAAAGGAGAAGTTGTGACACTGTGGGCCGTTGTTTGGTTTTTACCTTGTCTTCATTACGAGTGCCAAAAGTGACCATTTTCCTTGCTTTTGGTTTTGCACGACGTTGTTTTAAGAGTGGGTTTTTGGGAAAAACAGCCCAAGAAAGCCTTTGGTTGTTATCATAAGTTTGTGTGTTTTTTTTTTGGACTGTTCCCCAAAACAACTCAGTGGAATGGAAAGGAAAATAAAGGGCGCCTGCAAAAATTCACAACGGGGCAAAGAAAATAAATCTGGTTTTTTGTTTTTTGACACTGCTTTGAACTGGGCCATAAATATTATAAAATAATAATATAAATTTAATAAATATAATATACTAATAGGATTTAATGTTATGATACCCGCCCCATTCACTGGAAAATACCAAGGCGGTTTTAAACAGAAGGATTAAATAGAAAATGTTTTTGTTTTTTTCCCTCTCAGGCTTGCAGACCTTAAAAAAGAAAACACGACACAAAAAGAAGAAAGGGATGGTGGAAGGGGAAAAAGGGGGATTCAGGTCCCCCCACCCGCAGCAGTTTTTTGTTTTAAGCCCTGGGACCAAGGGGTAAGAATGGAACTGGAAGGGAAAAAGGGGGGGCCCTCATCTTCCCCTTCGGGCTGGCCCCTTGAAGTGAAGCTTGGGCCAGGCCTTAAATTCCTCTCCTCAAAAACCAAATGCCAACAAAGATGGACATTTTTTTTTGAAATGGAAGGGAGGGCCTTTGGCTTAAAGCACCTGGTGGAATTAGGTGGGAGTTTTGTTGTGTGGGGCCCCCCAGAAGTGGAAAGCTTTGCGCCCCTGTTCGCTACAACAAAACAATTCCACCAAGAAATTTCCACAGCAATTTTTTTAGCTTATGGCAAAAGTTTTGTTTGAACAGTGGGGTTGAACTAGAATTATTCCCCCAAACGGTGGGGGGGGGGGGTGGATGCCACCAGGGGTCGCCACTCTTTCCCTGAAAAAATGGGTCTGTGGGTGCCCCCCAGAAGGAGTTTTTTTTTGAAAGAAGGTGGAACTACTGTCCCTTTTTGGTTTTGGTTGTATGAAAGAAACCGCAGCCAGGATGATTTTTGTTTTGGTGGATTTTTACGCAATCATATCTCAATAATAATTATAAGTAATCTGGAAAAAAACCAAAAAAAAAAACAAAAAATTTGAAAAAAAAGACAAATAAGCAATAAATGTTATTAAAATACTAACCGTGAGAGTGAGTTATGATAATAACAGTAAGAAGGAGTCCCTTTAGTTCCCCCTCCCCCAAAAGTGATAATACTCCCCAAAACCCACTGGAATTTGGAGGCCTGTGGGCCATTGGTTTCTACATACATCCCACCCTTTCTTTAGGACTCAAATCACTTTCACGTTTCCAAACCTTTCTTTAGATTCAGGCAGGGAGCCCTAAAAAATTATAAATGTGGCCATCTAAAAAAATGCGGCAAGAAGGGTGGCAAATAAATAATGGAAATGGAAAACAAGCGAAAGTAATTGGGAAATGCAAAAGAATACAAGGCCTTTCTGGTGGCCCCCATGTTAAGACCGCCAAAAATTTGGCACCCTCCCCAATGTGTTTTTTGGCCCCTTTCATGAATCCTTGATACCACAGCCCACACTTACCAGAAAATGTAATACTTTCACTTCCCTAAAAATGGGGGAATTTCCAGTACGTAAAACGTAATGGGGTTTTATTTGGTTTTAATCAGAAGAACCATTTTTTGAATGCCACCTGGCCAGAGGCTGATAAAAAGTTAGCAGAGTTTTGTAAACGAGGGCGCAATTGGTTAAAAAAATTTTTTCCCCCCGTTAACCATGGAATGGATTGGCAAAGAGCGGGACAGTTAGAAGAAAAATGGGTCAAAAAGATTAATAAATTTCCAATAATTGTTGAAATTGGTGGTTGCCTGGGAAGAAAAAGAGTTCTGGAGGTGATGCTGTGGGGCAAGCAAAAAAGGAACAAAGACCCGGTTTGGGTCCCCCCAAAAACAGAATTCAAAGCCCTGAAAATTTTTCCCCAAGGAAAAGGGCAAAGATGAAAAATAAAACTGGAAGGCCCGGTCCCAGCTGTCCCCAATACCTTTGCCAATATCATGAAAGAAAGGCAGGGGAAACCTCAATTGGAAAAGGAAAAAAACAAAGGTTTAGGGAAAGATGGAGGAATAAAGAAACAAGACGACGCCAACATGCCCGGTGACTCCTTTAAGAAGGTTCAAAGCAGGGAAAAAAAAAATGAAATCTGGCCAAAGAAAAATTTTTAGAAGAACAAGTGGGAGAATAGGGGATCCACTTGGAGATTTTCCCTTCCCATCCCTAAACAGGTCCCACCATAAAGTTGGAGAAATCAAACGTGGGAAAGGTGGTTTTTAACAAAAAAGCCAAGAAAGAGAGCCCCCGGAATGGCCAGTTGGGAGGCCACCGGGGGGGGAGGGGGGGCGGGGGGGGGGGGGGGGGGGGGCCCCGGGAGGGGGGGCCCAGCCCCAGGATATTTTGGGGAGAAAACTCGGTTTTCCCCGCTTGGAATGGTTGGTTGTTGTTTGGTGATGCCGATGAATGGTGTGGAGCCACATGCCCCCCCATTAGCATTGGTGGTGGGTGTGTTTGTAAAAAACTGCTTTAGGTAGTGGAAGGTGGGTGGTGTTGGCCTGAAAAATGGGAAAATAACACAGAAGAGGGTTTAACGTTAAGGAAAGAAGAGTTCCCCACCTCAACAATGAGGAGGAACCTTTCCTGAAACAGTAAAGGGCCCGCCACCTAAAAGTAATGGGAAAATGTGCTTTTCCCTTCCAGAAATGTCGTTTTCACCCCTCGTACTGATAGGACCAAACAAGGAAGCAAGAAGAAAAAATTCCTAGAGTTTTTGGGAAGAGGACCACGAGGCCCCCGGACCCCCCATCCAGTCCCCCCCCCCACCCCAACCCGCTGCCAATGCGAAAACTCCTTTTAGTCAGTAACACCCAACAAATTGGCCATCCAGCCCCTGTTTAAAGGACCCCCTTCCAGGAAGGAGGAACTCCAATTGGCTCTCCCTGAGCAAAAAGCAAGCAAAATCTTCCACTGTTTTGAAAAAGCCCCCGTTAACTTGCCAGGACAGATTTCCCCTCCTAATGTTTTAGATGGAAATTCTCTTTTTCCCCCCCTGGAGCGTTTGGCATCCATTTGTCCTACCCGCATTGCTTTAGTCCCCCTCCCTTGGAGCAAGCAAAAATAAGTTTTGCTCCCTCCTCAATAATACACCCTTCAAAATAGTTATAACAGGGATGTCCCAAGAAAAAATCCCACCTCCGTAAAACGTCCGCTTCTCCAAGCTAAAGCAGCCCCCACCTCCCTAGGAGGGTTGGGGGTTTTGTTCCCTCCATAGGGGCCAAATGGGTTTTTCCCAAGACCCCTTTAGGTTTGGCCATGTTTAATCGCCCCGCCTTTGTGGACTGCTCCCCAGTGGTTCCCCCTCACCAAT
>NC_056525.1:3212218-3260045 GCF_019175285.1 Sceloporus undulatus | reverse complement strand
TTTATTTATATTTCCCCGCCTCTCCCAGATGGATCCAGGCGGGACTACAGTCAACTAAAATACATACATCAATAGGTAAAATACATCTTAAAAACACATCAATAGAATTAATACAATTAACCCGTCGTCAGAAAGTGCCCTCTTAATGCCTCCAGGGAGGTAATAAGACCGATTTCTTCTGGAAGACCATTCCACAATTTCAGAGCAGCTACTGTAAAGGCTCTCTAGGAAGTCGAAATAAGCCTGGTTGACTGGTATTCTAGCACATTCTTCCCAGTTATTCTAAGAGTGTGGGGCAGATTGTGTAGAGAGAGGCGTTCCCACAAGTAATCGGGCCCAAGCCATGTAGGGCTTTGAAGGTAATAACCAACACCTTGTATTGTGCCCAGAAGCTCATCGGCAGCCAGTGGAGAGATTTTAGAACAGGTGTTACGTGGTCAAACCTGGACGAACCGGTGACCAATCTGGCTGTCGCATTTTGAACCGGTTGAAACTTCCGAACTTGGTACAAGGGTAGCCCCATGTATAAAGAGTAGGCAAGAGTATTTTCCACTTGGAAAATAGTATCTGTAAAAGTAAAGGGAGTTGCTTTGTATTGTGAACCACATGGTCTTCACACTGTTGTGTAGCTCCTAACAATCCCCACCATTGGCTATGCTAGCTAGGACTGTTGGGAGCTGTAGTCCAATAATATCCTATTCCCACCTCACTTTAGCAAGCATGAGAGCTCTGTGTTGTATAAGAGATATAATACCTCAGTATGTTCTTGGATGAATGACAAGTGCACTCTGTGAAAATGGGAGGGAACACAAGTTAACTTCCAAACTGGCGTTTTGGGAAGTTGTTACAAATCCTCTCATATAGACACATGGTAAATATTTCATACTTCAACTGGTGAGCATAGCAAAAGCATAAAGACACTTCCGTCTCCAGAGTTAGCTGCCATTCTCACATTTGAATGTGTCACAAGTTGTGATATGTGCTTGATGGAAATAGGAGCTATTTGCTAGACTTCTCCAGTACATAAAAGATTAAGAAACTTTGTCGTAGGGGGAAGTGCTTTCTCAAAGTTATAATATCCCACTCTTTCAGTATTCTTCCAAGAAAGAGTAGTTTCTTCCCCGATAGTAACCTGTGTTGGTCCCTGATAGTAGCAATTTGTACTAAAAAAATATTGGCGAAGGAACTCCTGTGAGCGAGTTAAAATGTACTTTCTAACTAAAGCTACGAAATTCGGTGCACATGTCAACTGTCCCAGAGGCCTCTGTGTTTCCATGTCTTAAGATTCTCAGTAGTGGGAGTGGCAGCTTTGAGTCTGTTCCCATTTAGATTCAAAGCTTTTATTCCAGCTGAACAGCGACTCTTCAGATTGCCTTAAGTCCTGATTTTGGGGGGAAAGGTGCAGATGATTTTGAAATAGGAATTGTCTTCTGCCCAAGATACTTTCCCCATTTGTTAGACTCCCAACAGCTGTAGCAAAGGAGACTAGTTCACAGGAAGAAGGAGAGTGAAGGAATAAAGCACAGCTGCACACTTGGTCATCCCATTTTGTTGCTGCTGTGTGTAAGCTGCAGGATGCCAGAAGTTGAATTATGCTCCTGTGTTTTTAAGCGGGAAGGGCGACTTCTTCATGCAGGACAGCATTTTTCCACATTATAAGATGAAAGTCCATAAAAAGAGGGTCTCTTTTTTCATGAGGCATATATTGAAATAGGTTGGCTTTTATATTGTGGTTGAAGAATGGGTTTTGCTGCCTGCATTGGTAAGAAAGGAATCTTTCAGATAGGAAGGAAACTTCCTGTCCTGTTTGCTCAGTAGATGGTTGTTAGTATTTTTACAGGGGCTTTCAAGGTTGCACGGATCATCAGTTCTATATCCTTATTCATAGTTCTAGCTGCCTGTGAAGAAGATAAAAGCTTGTCACGCAGCGGTTGAGAGAGTGAGGCAGTACGCTTTTAGAGACAAGTGCACATGGAAAAGTGTGTGTTTCCATTTATGGTGGGGAGAGAAGAAGGCGTTCTCCCTGAAAAAAGCTGCCAACAGCTAGTAGGCGTTGATTAGATTTCTCAGTATCTGCACTAAAGTATCTCCCCTCTAGGTATGGACAGAATTGCCAGCTGGCTTTGTCAGAGGCATAAGGAATTGATTTCCTGCTGTCGCTGGGAGAAGAGAAGTGAGCACCCTTTCACCTCTGAACTAGGGCCATGTACTTAATGTTTAGGCTATAATCCTGGTGTGAGTCTTTACCTGGGTGTCAGCCCCATTGAAGATAGTGGCCCTTTATTTCAAGTAAATATGCATGGTATTGCAGGGCAGGTGTTTGAAAGATTCTCTGCCTTTGTTTGGGACCTTCCAGTGTTTCCTGAGATCAGATAGATCAAGGAGTGCTTTCTTCAGTCATTTCTGTAGTAGTTGCAGTTGAAGAGGCCTCTCTGGCATATGAATTGTGAAATCTTAAATAGATTTAAGGGGTGGCGGTGTCTGGATTTCTGGTAATAATTCAAAGGAGAGGCATGAGAGAAAAATAGGAGCATCTTTAAAACTAATTATGGGGTAGATTCCCCATCTCAGTGTATTAAGACTTTCCCTCTGATAGCATGCAAAGTGGAGGGGAACATTGACATTGCAAAGCGTGTGATCAGCTTTTTGCAGACCGTGGGCTGTGCAGCTGTCTGCTTTTGATGCTGCTTTCAGAAGCTGGTTGCAGGAAGTAATGTTTCTTTTCCACTTTTTAAAGAAACCGGTAACGCTGTGCAAATGGTGTGTGGCTGGCGTCTCTGGATGATCTACCCTTTACGGATTGCTTGAGTGAGGATGAAACTTCGTTCTTAGTGGTTTCCTTTCTGAAATGAATCTGTTGCATAGTTCTTGACAGACTAACAAAGGCTTTGGTGTAAAGGTATTCATTCTGTAGAAAGGCACAGAAATGTCCCACAGTTTGCCTTTGGGATCATTCTGGATGCTCCCACGGATCCCCAGTACAGTATAAAGACCTTCTTTCTATAGTGAGTTCTCTGTACTTCACATAGACCTCACAGGGGCATTCTCATTTTGTGTTAAGCACAAGCTATCATGTCCCCTCCCTATATCCTCTTGCATATTCAGAGGTCATACAAGGGTGTGTGTATGTGTGTGTGTGGAGAGAGGAAGGGGCTATTGTCTCTCATTTCATACCAGCCTTTGTGCAGAGGAGAAGTGTGACTACTTTGCTGGTTTTTACTTTTCTCATTACTAGTGCAAAGTGACCATTTCTTGCTTTGTTCCTGACGTTAAGAGTGTTGGAAACAGCAAGAAGCTGTTATGCTAGTTTGACTTTTCCCAAACACTCAGTGGAATGGAAGGATAAGGGCGGCTGCATTCACACTGCAGAAATAATCTGGTTTGACACTGCTTTGACTGCCATAATAATAATAATAATAATAATAATAATAATAATAATAATAATAGGATTTATTTATACTGTATACCGCCCAATCACTGGGAATCCAAGCGGTTTACAACAGAAGGGATAATAGAATGTTCCCTGCCCTCAGGCTTACAGTCTAAAAGACACGACACAAAAGGAGAAGGGAATGGTGAGGGGAAAGGGGATCAGGTCCAGCAGTTATTCCTGGACCAAGGTAGATGGACTGGAGGGAGGGCTCATCTTCTTCAGGCTGGCCCTTGATGGAGCTGGGCCAGCCTATTCTCTCCCTCACATGCCACAAGATGACAGTTATGGAGGGAGGGCTTTGGCTAAATGCTGTGGAATTCTGGGAGTTGTTGTGGGCCCAGAGTGGAGCTTTGCTCTGGTGCTACAACAAACAATTCCCAGAATTCCACAGCATTTAGCTATGGCAGTTGAAGCAGTGTTGAACTAGATTATTCCCACGGTGTGGATGCAGCCATGGTCACTCTTCCTGAATGGTCTGTGTGCCCCAGAGGAGTTGGAAGAGGTGGAACTACTGTCTTTGGTTGCTTATGAAGACCAGCCAGATATTTTTGATTCCATCATATCTCATAATAATATATATCTGAAACCAAAAATGTTGAAAAAAAGACAAATAAAGCAATAAAATGTATTAATACTAACCGTGAGAGTGAGTATGATATACAGTAATAAGAGTCCTTATGTCCTCCCCCCAAATGATAATACTCCCAAACCACTGGAATTGAGGCTGTGGGCCATTTTTCTACATACTCCACCTTTCTTAGACTCAATCACTTCACTTCACCTTTCTTAGATGCAGGCAGGCCTAAAAATATAAATGTGGCATCTAAAATGCAGCAAGAGGTGCATAAATATGGAAATGACAGCTAAGGGATGGGATGCAAAGATAACAGGCTTCTGGTGGCCCCATATAATACCTGCATTGTCTCCAATGTTGCCTCAATGAAATCTGATACCACATCCCACACTACCAGAAGTGTATACTTCACTTGCTAAAATGGGGATTCCCAGTACGTACGTAATGGTTATTGTTAATCAGAAGACCATTTTAAATGCCACCTGGCAAGAGCTGATAAAAATTAGCATTGTACGAGCAATTGTATTTTCCGTTACCATGGATGGATGCAAGAGCTGGACAGTTAAGAAAATGGTCAAAAAGATAATAAATTCATATGTGATGTGGTGCTGGAGAAGAGTGCTGAGGATGCTGTGGGCAGCAAAAGGAACAAATACATGTGTCCCAGAACAGATCAAGCCTGAAATTTCCATGGAGGCAAAGATGAATAAACTGAGGCTGTCATACCTTGGCCATATCATGAGAAGGCAGGACTCATTGGAAAGGACAACAATGTTAGGAAAGATGGAGGGAAGTAGAAACAAGAAGACCACATGCTGTGGACTCTTAAGAAGGTCACAGGTATGAATCTGCAAGAATTTAGAATAACAGTGGAGGATAGGGAGTCTTGGAGATGTCTCATCTACAGGGTCACCATAAGTGGAGATCAACGTGAGGGTGGTTAACAACAGCAAGAAGAGCTGATGCCAGTGATCACCTTTGTATGGTTGCTGGTGGTTTTGCCTTTATTGTTGGCCATCCCATGATATTGGAGACTCTTTTCCTTGGATTTTGTTGTTATGCTTTATGTTTAGCACATTCCATTAGCATTGTGTTTTTTTTAAAACTGCTTCTGTAGTGAATGTTGCTGGATTGATAACACAGAATAGGTTACTTTAAGGAAAAGAGATTCCACCTCAACATTAGGAGGAACTTCCTGACAGTAAGGGCTCACCTAAATGAATTGAAAATTTCTTCAAAAATTCGTTTCACTCTTACTGATATGACAGAACAGGATCATAGAATCCTAGAGTTGGAAGAGACCCGAGGCCCATCCAGTCCAACCCGCTGCCATGCAGGAACTCTTAGTCAGTACCCCCAACAGATGGCCATCCAGCCTCTGTTTAAAGACCTCCAAGGAAGGAGACTCCATTGCTCTCTGAGGCAGCAGCATCTTCCACTGTTGAACAGCCCTTACTGCCAGGAAGATTCTCCTAATGTTTAGATGGAATCTCTTTTCCTGGAGCTTGCATCCATTCCTCCGCATCTTAGTCTCTGGAGCAGCAGAAAATAAGTTTGCTCCCTCCTCAATATGACAACCCTTCAAATATTTATACAGGGATGTCATATCACCTCTTAAACTTCTCTTCTCCAAGCTAAACATCCCCAGCTCCCTAAGGTGTTCCTCATAGGGCATGGTTTCAAGACCCTTAGGTTTGCCATTTTAATCGCCCTCCTTTGGACATGCTCCAGTTTCTCAGCATCCTTTTTGAATTGTGGCACACAGAACTGGACACAGGATTATTCCAGGTGAGGCCTGATCAAAGCAGAATAGAGTGGCACTATTACTTCCCTTGATCTAGACACTATACTTCTATTGATGCAGCCTAAATCACATTGGCCTTTTTAGCTACCGCATCACACTGTTGACTCATGTTCAACTTGTGTTCTACTTGGACTCCTAGATCCTGGGTTTTGATTGTTCTGAGTAGAATTTCCAATTCTTCCCCCTTCTCTTAAGAGAGAACAGCAGGGCTGGCTCCTTCACGGAGATGCTTCCTTCTGCACTTTAGAGCTGGGAAAGATAATCTTTGTGGGTCAAGCACTTTACTAATGTACCTGGTATACTCAGCTGTTGTTTAGCCTTTGCCACATATCAGCACCTTTCAAAGGACAGTAAACTGATGGCAAGAGCACAGGGGAAGATTACAGGAATATAGTCTCTTCCTGCTCTGCACTGCCTTGCCCTTGAAAATACAGTAGTGAGAATTGATCCGATGATGTGTCTGAGCTCATTTCCCCCAGTTCTTGTTGCTTTTTTAATGCCACAGCCATTCATCTGTTGGATGAGACTTGGTGTCCCTTCATCTGAGAGTGAAATGTCTTGTGGCCCCAGTTTTACCTCAGTCACCCCTTGTTTCAAGGCCTGCTCAGATCCCCAGAGCATATTTTCTATTTCTGCTTTGTTGTTGGCTCAGCCTTTGGTTGGATTATGTACTTAGAGGCTTTCTTGGCCCTGCACCTGGTTTGTGGGTTGCTTCTTGAGCTGACTGTAAATCCATTCAGAGGAGATCTTTATTTACGGTTAAGCTTTGTATATTCCTCCTCATAATTTTTGAAGTGCTAGTACATCAGTTGTCGGAGTACTTTTTGTATCCCCTGAGGGCATTGATGCTTTCTAGCTGTGTGGGTTGTATGGAAGGGACTTTAAATACACAGAGTGGGAATGATACTCAATTCGTGCCAAGGTCAGACTGCTAATCTTGTAGAAAATTAATTGGAGGAGAAGCAGGCCAGGATTCCAAGGTGTCTTGGTCAGCATAAACTAGATGTATTTTCAGGCAGCACCCGAAGTGCGTATCCTCTTGTGCATTGATCAGAGAACTACTTCAGATGGAGGCTTTTTTCAAGGGTAATATGTGACTTGATAAGAGGAATGCCAGCGTGGTGCAGTGGCTTGAGCATTGGATTATAACTCTGGAAAACAGAGGTTGAATCTCTGGAAAACAGGTTAAATGGAACCCCATTGGGTTGCTTTGGGCAAGTCACACGAGGATGGCATTGGTAAAGCCCCTCTGAAGAAGCTTGCCAAGAAAACCCTGTGATAGGTTCACCTTAGGGTTGCCATAAGGTGGAAATGTCTTAAAGGCATACAACAACAACAACAACATGTGCAAACAAGCTTGTAAAATGTGGGCTAGACAAAGTAACTGTTAAATGGATCTGTAATTGGTTGACCAGCTGAACCCAAAGGGTGCTCAACAATGGCTCCTTTTCATCATGGAGAGAAGTGACCAGTGGGGTCCCACAGGGCTCTGTCCTGGGCCCAGTGCTATTCAACATCTTTATCAACGACTTGGATGACAGAATTGGAAGCATTCTTATCAAATTTGCAGATGACACCAAATTAGAAGGAATAGCTAATAGCCCAGAGGACAGGATCAAGATTCAAAATGACCTGAATAGACTAGAAAGCTGGGCCAAAGCTAACAAAATGAAATTCAACACAGAGAAATGTAAGGTACTGCACTTAGGGCAGAAAAATGAAATGCACAGATATAGGATTATGGGGGACACCTGGCTGAATGAAACTACATGTGAAAGGGATCTGGGAGTCCAAATAGACCACAAGTTGAAGATGAGTGAACAGTGTGATGCGGCAGCTAAAAAGGCCAATGCAATTTTAGGCTGCATCAATAAAAGTATAGTGTCTAGATCAAGAGAAGTAATAGTGCCACTGTATTCTGCTCTGGTCAGGCCCCACCTAGAATATTGTGTCCAGTTCTGGGCACCACAATTCAGAAAGGACATTGAGAAACTGGAGTGTGTCCAAAGGAGGGCGACTAAAATGGTGAAGGGCCTGGAAACCATGAAGCCCTATGAGGAACGACTGAGGGAGCTGGGGATGTTTAGTCTGGAGAAGAGAAGGTTAAGAGGTGATATGATAGCCCTGTTTAAATACAGTGCTCCCTCGGGTTACGAATTTAATTCGTTCCACCGCTCCGTTCGTAACCCGAGTAATTTTGCAACCAGAAAAGGGCTTTCCGTTAGCGCTGGAAAGCCGCGCGTTTCAATTTCGTGCCGAAAAAATTCGTAACCCGAAAAAAACATCGTAACCCGGAACAGTTTTTTCCAATCTAACTTTTTCGTAACCCGGAAATTTCGTAACGCGGTCAATTCGTATCCCGGGGTACCACTGTATGTGAAAGGATGTCATGTTGAGGAGGGAGCAAGCTTGTTTTCTGCTGCTCCAGAGAACAGGACCCGGAACAGTGGATGCAAGCTACAGGAAGAGAGATTCCACCTCAACATTAGGAAGAACTTCCTGACAGTAAGGGCTGTCTGACAGTGGAACAAACTCCCGCGGAGTGTAGTGGAATCTCCTTCCTTGGAGGTCTTTAAACAGAGGCTAGATGGCCATCTGTTGGGGATGCTTTGATTGGATTTCCTGCATGGCAGGGGGTTGGACTGGATGGCCCTTGCGGTCTCTTCCAACTCTATGATTCTGTGATTCTCTGAAGATGCCAGCTGCAGATGCCAGCGAAAAGTCAAACAAACTTTTCTAGAACTTGGCCATATAGCCTGAAAAAAACACAAAAAACTATAGTTCCTAGTTTTTCACATCTGTTCTGTTCCATCAATGGAACAGTGGGAATGTTGTGGCCCTTCAGGTGCTGTTGGACTCTTGACTTCCATCAGCTGCAGTCAACATGGTCAGTGGTCAGAGATGGTGTGAGATGGGCCACCGTCTCTCCATCCCCTTGCATATTTTGAGTAGTCCTTAGAACAGGGCTCCCTAATTCATGTGAACTATATGAGAGGAGGAGAAATAGAAGCAGTCATAATGCAATAGCATCCATAAACAGAGTTTAGAGTCTTGTAGCCTTACAGCTCCATTCTCAGCAGTAACCATGAATTCATGGTATAGTTTTAATTGTTTGCAGTATAATTCAGCAGTGCTAAAGTATATTATTGGGTGTTAGGAAGGCATGTGAAAAAAGAGATCTGGGCTCCAAAGAAAAGATAGCTCATCTTTGTCAGTTGCAATTGTTTGTTTCTCTAGGAAGCATTGACAATTCCATCGTCTCTAAAGGCTTATTCCTTATGACCAGATACATTGACTGAACTAGGTTGATATTGATGTATTTTACTTAGCAGAGTAAATGGGATTCTTATTTATAGCTCAACTTTCTCCCAACATAGGGACTCAAGATAGCTTACAACAGTGTTAAAAGCAGATGCAACTAAAATAACTGATCAAAAATTAAAGAAATGTCATGTGAAAATTAAAGAAGTACCATATTTATGATGTGAAATGATATTTGCTATTGACATCGATCATTTAAACAAGAGAACACAATTTAAAAAACTTAACAATAACGATAAAAATACAGCATACACCCCTGTTAATAGACTCTTCCCCACAACCTTCCTCCATCAGAGCCTGTGCCCCATGTGAATCCTGTGTCATCCATTGCTGTGATTGTAGGAAGTTTTTTGGTGTCTTGGGATCTGTTCCCAAGGATCTCCTGTATCTCAGGGTGCTTGGTGCTTAGTCTCATTGAATGTGGCAATGCACTTGAATGTGGACTTGCATAGATATGGCCATGCACTTGGAGTGTTATGTTTGAAGTTCAGAACTAGTAGCTTTGTTGAAAGGTTAAGCTCTTTCAATTTCTGGTTGAATATTGTGGACTTTAGTTTATATGCTCAACCTGGGATGTTTTGTCTTTTCAGGTGCTGGAAAATTACTCGGATGGACCCATGACCCCAAAACAGATCTTGCAGGTCATAGAAACAGAGGGCCTAAAGGAAATGAGGTCAGTTGTGATCTTCTATCAGGATCAAAGTGTGAGGTGGGATGAAACTGGGTTCATTGTTTTCCCAACCCACTTCTTCCATTGCCTTTCAAAAGTCTAAATTTAGTTAGGAAATGCCTTTCTGTGATCCTTTAGCTTCAGCTGGTGGATTCCCTGATTTTTTTAGAAAGAGAGAGAGATGTGCCCGTAGTTGCAGTTATGGTGTTTTTCTTTAATATGCCAATTGCCAGCAACAGACATGCTGTACTTCACCTGCCTGTGTTCTCAAGGTAGTTTGGATCTAACCTTGGCAAATACACCCTCATCCCCAACAACCAGCAACTCTCTCCTTAAATGTTCACATTGCAAACAGTTTGAAAACGGGAAGTCCCCCCCCCCCCTTTTGTTCCCAGTGCATGAAACTGTCCCCACTATAGTTCTCTCAGTCCCAATACCATCGCAAGCATGATTGGTGGGGATACAGGAGAGGGCCTTCTCGATGGCTTCCCTTAGACTCTGGAACTCCCTTCGCAGAGTAGAATGGTTTTTAAGTGCTTTTCTCTTTTTAAATTGTTTTCTATCTTTAAACAAATGTTCTGTTTTAATATTGTAATGGTTTAATTCCATTTTAATTGTCACTATTGTAAGTTTTTAATTGTACAATGCGCCCGTGTTATGCGCCGGAAAAGCCTTTCATGTGTCCCAGAAGAAGTAATGGGGCATGCACCCGTGCCGTGTGCACTCCATTGCACCATGGGCATGAGCCCCATTACTTCTAATGCGGCTTGAACACACTTGGATTTCCCCTTACACGAGGGGATCTGGAATGGATCCCCTGCGTAAGGGGAGGGCCCACTGTACTGTGTTTTTAGACAGTATGCTGCTTCGAGTCCCAATTTTGGGGGGAAAGTGGGGTACAAATAAATATAGTAATAGTGCTTTACACCGGACACAAGGGAATATCACAATCATGGAAGGGGACTAGCTGACAGTGATTCTTTTTGCTTCCACATCTTGAGTTTGGAAGCAAACTATGTGCTCTTTAAGGTTCTTGCACATATCAAAGGACTCAGGATGTAGTGGCTTCAACAGGGACTAAAAATAGAGCCACTGAAGCCAGAATGTACTGGACCCCTCTGGTTCTGAACCCAGTGATGGAGAGGGTTGCACACAGAAATAGTAGACCAGGATAAATAGGCTTAAATGCCTCTTTCAAGTAGCAAATCAAATTATAGTGGCAGACCCTTCCCCAACCTGACTTACAGTGCCTTGGCAAATTCAGCAAAATCAGTAAAATCTGTTAGTCAGTAAAATCAGTGAGTAGAGTGATCCTGTAGCACCTTTGAGACTAACTGAAACTGAGTGCCTTGGGGAAGCATTCAAGCCCCCATCCATTGACTTTTCTGTGTGGCAGTCTGGAATTGAAATGAATTCCATTTGCACTGGGTGTACACAAGATAACCAGGACTCCAAAGGTGCAAAAGATAAATGAAACAACAGCAACAACAAGCTGGCACTGATTATTAAGTAGGTAGTCAGTATTCAGTAGCCTTCCCCCAATTCTGTACTGGGCAGAATTACCTTTGGCACCTTGCACACCTGAATCCTGTGATCTTGACCTTTTTTTCCTGGGAAAACTTCTCCAAGCTTTGTCAGGTTGGATGGGAATTATTGGCAGACAGCAACTTTCAAGTCTTGCCACAGATTCTCAGTTGGGTTGACATTTCGGCTTTGACTGGAGTGTTCTAAGGCATTCACCTTTTTGTTCTGACCACTCCATTGTTATTTTGGCTGTATGTTTAGGGTCATTTTCCTGCTGGAAGGTCAGTCTTAACCTCAGGTCCAAGTCCCTTGCAGATTGAAACAGATTTTGCTCTAGAATTGGCTCCATCCATTTTTCACTGAATACTGGCCAGTTTCCCAAGGAAAAGCAACCACACAACATCACTGTGGGGATGGGGTTCTCAGGGCAGTAAGCTCTATTTAATGCATGCAGCACTATAGTTTTGGTTTCAACAGAGCAGATTCCCCCCCCCCCCCACACACACACATGTTTGCAGTGTCTTGAGTGCACTTTAAAAAAAAAGCTGCAAGTGGGCTTTGATCCAACTCTGAGAAGAGTCTGGGTGATAGTTCTCCCATAGACAGTTTCTTCCGTCTTGGCTGCATATCTCTCCAGCTCCTTCTGACTTAATGCCTTTTTTACCCAGTTATCTCTTAATTGACAGTCTTGTCTAAAGTAGAATTGTGGTTGCACCATAAGTCTCCCCAATTTGTAACAATGGATTTAATGATGCACTGGCATCAGTTGAGATGTTTTTTATAACCCAACAACAAATTGGTGTTATTCAGACTCGCTTTGATAGCTCTTTGTGATGTTGTTTGTTTAGGTATGCTCTCCAACAAACTCTGGGGCTTTCCAGAAACAGATGCATTTCATCGGAGATCATATGGCACGGGAATTGCACTCAGGTGGTCTCCATTCAGCTATCCATGCGATTTCTGGAGGCAGTGGGTTGCACAAAGGCTGATTTAGGCATACCACAGTGAAGAGAATGTTTTTGCAAGCTTTAAGTGTTAGATTGTCTTTGTTTGCATCACAATTAGACTATTTTGCAACTTCTCAAAGTTGAGTTATAAGAGCAGTGGGAAATGGAAGAAGAGGGAGCTACATCTCTGTCTTCCGGGAGAAGGAATTCCACGGAGAATGCTGTTCGGAGGGGAAGGCTCTTGAGGCTACATCTCTAAAAACAGTAGTGTATTAAATGCAAAAAACACATTCTCCTTTTTAAAGAGCATAAGAAAAGGCTGAGCTGGATCAGACCACAGGTCTGTCTAGGCCAGCATTCTGTTTGCGCAGGAGCCAGCCAAGGGAAACCCAAAAGTGTGACATGAGTGCAATAGCGCCCTCACCTTTACCCACAACTGATTTAAAACCATGTGCTGCCTCTGAGAATAAATCTTCTTCACGATTTGGACCCTCTGATAGCCCCAATTTTTCTTATGTCCTCTTAAAGCTGTCCGTCGTGGTGACCATTACAACCTCTTGTGGTAGGGAACAGTTTAACTGTATACTTTGTGGTAAAGTACATACTTTTCCCATCAATGAAAGGTTGCACATCCTGAGATGGGTTGCTTCTCCATCTTGCCTCGATAGGCAGGAATGGTCTGGACCTTTGACAAGTGCCCTCTAGTGAGAGCAATCGCTGGTAAAGTGAGTCTTCATTCCTGCCTTGAGCAGGTGAAGTACTTTTATTGGTCATGAATCTCCCAGCCATTCAACACCAGTGGGCAAGCATTGGTTTTTTGTATTACAAGAGGAAGAGAAAAGCTTGTCATGATTCCCCACACCGTGAATAATTTCGTATGTCCTGTGGTGTCTCCTTTTTTTTCTGAGCCAACTTTCTGAAAACTTTCCTCATAAGTGAGTTGCTCCAGCCTCTCAGTCATTCTGTTTGCCTTTTTCTGGAGCGTTCCAGCTCTACAATATACTTGTTAAAGCACGGGGACCAAAACCATGTATAGGCTAATTCCAGCGTGATAGCAGTCACTGGCAAACACAGCCACCTCACTGTTCATCTCCAACTTCAGACCATTTGTGAAGAGATTTAAGGGACTGGTCAAGATACAGACCCATCCATCCGCTGCTGAAAACTCACTCCTTATTTTTTCTTCCTTTCTCTCCATTACCTAGTTTTGCATTAATAACAGGATCTTCCTCTCAGCCATGACTGCTGAACTATATTCAGGAGTCTTTTTGCTAAAGGACTTTGTCAAAAACGTTTGGAAGTCCAGGTAAACTGTATCTACCAGATTACTATTGTCCATATTCAAAGGGCACTTTGGGTGGTCAGCTTTTGCTTATTTAGCAGAATAGCTCTGTAGGCAGAGTACTGCAGCTCTGTTTGTTTTAGCAACTGAGGCCTTGTAGGTTCATCTTGCTTTAAGTTGTCAGTAGTCAAATTTATTCCAAGTGCTTTGGTTACAGATATAAACAAACTACAGAGTAAGATATTATCCTATTCAAAAGTTTGTTTTGTTGTTTTGTTTTGGTGCTCTTTATTTGTTTATCCTGAGTAATTTTTATCTAAATAAGAGGAGCCAGTGAGAGGCTTTACGACAAAGGTCAGCATGGATTTTGGGGTTCTACCTACCTCATGAAACAGTGAGGTTTTGCACATGAGTCATTTCTGAAACAAAAATGCATGGTTCTGTGGCTGGCAATCTCCCTTCAATATTCCTTTAGGATTTAAACAGGAAAAGAAGTTCCTATAACTAGTCAAAGGTGGCAGGTGTTTTTTTTCATACTGCATATCCATAGAAGTCGCTTAGATTATCTTAGTGGTAGACAAAGGAATTCTTGAAGAAATGGTCCAGTAAACAAATTTTACCCACCCTCCACCCTCCACCCCCTTTCCAGGCTTCCTTTTTCATAAGTTGAAATGCAAAACATCTTGAGGATTTATATCCAAGACTTAAAAACATGCTTCAGAGGAGCTTTCAGTTCTGTTTTTATTAACCATGCCTCATCCTTTGATTTAGAGTTTTCTTCTGGTGCCCAGATACAATGGTGTCTGCAGTAATGCAGAAGTATGTGGAATAAAGGATGTGGCTTGGAGGTTTTCACCAGAAGTTTCCCGAGAATAATTTGTTTTTGTTTTATTTATATACCGCTATTCCAAAGATCATAGCGGTGAACAGCAAGTAAGCTAATTAGCAAGGAAGCTAATTTGCCCCCAACAGTCTGGGTACTCATTTTAGCTCCCTCCTCGGAAGGATGCAAGCCTGAGTCGAGCTTGGGCCCTTTTGCTGGTCTTGAACTCGCAACCTTGTGGTTTCGAGTGAATGGCTGCAGTACAGGCATTTACCCACTGCGCCACCAGGGCTACTAGGAAAAAACCAAAGGGCACAGTTGTAGAATCTGGGCTTTTCTCAGTGATGGAGGATGTGAGATCTTTTCCCAGGAACTCTACAATCCACTACTACTATCCACTCTACTACCCACACAACAATCCACTACTACCCACAAAATGCATTGGGATGTATAGTCATTATTATAGCCAAAGCATGGCACCACCTACTGTGGTCTGTTTCCACCCAGTAGGCGTGTACATCATTCCCATTGGTTCTCCTTGTTCATCCTACAATTAGTGATTTCATCATCTCAGCCTTGACCACTTAACAATTGTCAGGTGTGTCCAGTTATTCACTATGCACTTGTCCTTGGCACTCTGGACTTGTTAATTGTATTACCATTCACACCTGTGTGGTTCTCCATTGGCTTCTGCTGAGTCACTCTGACTCTCACATACAAGTTTTATTTCTCTTACTGTATAACCCATGTGGCTTTTTCCTTAACAGTTATATAGTGGACTTTCTGCACTTTTGCATGCTAAAACTGTACTTGAGAATTCTTTTTGTAAAAGGTGTCTTAGCCAAATTAGTGAAAATTACTTGTCAAGACAAACAATTGAGGCAAATAGCACATGGCATATTTTATTTTAAAAATGTGTTATATGAGTGTATTTTAATGGTTTTTTTAGGCGCATTACAGACAGCCCCTTTGGGGCGGCCTGTAGGCGCTCCTCTCCCCGCCGGATCGGGGCCCCACTGGCCAGAACGGCAGCCTCTGGGGCCCGATCCGCCGCTTTCCAGGCTGCGAAGAAGCAGCAAAAGGCTGCTTCCCCACGGCCTGGAAAGGGGTGTCCTTGGGGCTTCATGCCCCAAGGACACCTGGTGGCGGCGGGAAAGAGGAGAAAGTTCTCCCTTGCGTCGCTGGCGCAGCCATCTAAAAGCTGCGCCAGTGACACAAATCACGGAAGGAGCTCCGTTTCGGAGCTCCTTCGTGTGCTGCGAAAAGGGCGCTCTAGGCGCCCTGCGTGGCGCAAAGACGTCATGGCCACGCCACCCCATTTGGAGGCGGTGTGTTCGTGATGTCGTAATGGCGGCCCCCATGTGGAATGGGCACCGCCATTTTGGACGTGCTGAGTGCGTATTAGGGTTGGGGGCATCCCTTTCTAATCCTAGTACGTGCTCCTCGTGTACTAGGATGCCCGTCTGTAACGGGCCATAGTATTGTATTTTAAGTGTTGGGTTTTATATATTTTCTTTTTAAATTGTGTTTTATATTTTACATGTTGTACCCCAACTCGAGCCTTGAGGAGAAGCGGGAAAGAACTAAAATTTATTATATTACTGATAATATAACTCAGATATACTTCCTGCCCACCAGTATAAATGTCTGTTTTGAGAGGGTCCATCCCATGCATCTGATGAAATAGACTGAGTCTACTAAAGCGTATGCTTCAAACCTCTTTGTCTTCACTAGTCTTAAAGGTGCTACAAGATAGCTTTGTGTACTCAAACATTTGGTTCGATCACAATTGTTCTGAGTGAGGAGGATGACAAAAAGAATGTGGCCTTTGTCATATCAAGGCAGTTTGAAAGTCTGCTGGCAGCCTTGATGTGGTGATGGAGTACCAGCATTTGCCACAGTTTTTTCACTGATGACAAAGCAGTGTGTCTGAGCCCATAGGTGTAGTTACGCCTGTTTTTTCCTTTAGTGGCACATCCCCTCTGGCCTGCTTGAATGCCATGCTGCACTCCAATTCAAGGAGCTGTGACGGCCTTTTTTACAAACTCCCAGGGCGGATCAGCCTCTTCACTCTCAAGGTAAGATCAGATTGCTCTTCCTCCAGTCCAGCGATTGGGTGAAGGTTTAGCTGACTGTTGAATATTGGATGAGCTTTACTACATGGCACATGATAGCATCACAAGTCTTTCTTGTACATGCTCATAGTCTAAGTTCTGTGAATGTATCTCAACTTGCCATTCATCTTGCTTGGTAAAAACAGAATGTGATGTGGTGTCCAAGCGTTCACCCCAAAAGACCCATCCTAATGTGTTTAAGCATTTGACAGTTGTTGTTTTTCATAGCAGCTAACCAAAGTTATGTTTACCCAGACACTGGGGTAGCCCTGGTTTTGTAGTATCCACACAGTTCTTCACTTTGGCTCACAAGTGGGGAAAACATTCGAACTCTGCTTTGTTTTGCTAGAAGGATGCTGTCCAGTGGTCACGCAACCTCTCTGCACCTGAAGGAGAAGAGCTGGATGATGCAGCTGATGCCGAAAGCAGTGGGTCCAATGAAGCTGCCAGCACTGTGAGTGGGGATAATGATGGTAAGTGTCTGCCTGCCCAAATCTTCAGCTGCTTGTTTCATCCATGGATGTTCATGGCATGATTTTTCCTTCCCAGTATCTCTAGATGAAACTTCTTCAAACGCCTCTTGTTCCACTGAGCCTCAGAGCAGGAGTGGGTCTGCTGTACGGGAAAGCCATAGAGCAACTTCACAGGTAGGAAGCGAAACATCATAGTATGTGAGACTGGTTTAGAATTGGGGAAGTGATTTCCACTTGTTTCACTTTCTCATATACCTTGTATTTGTAAATGGCTCTGAAAGTACTGCCAATGGTCTTTTAAATAAAAGAAGAAATAAAAAGTGATCTTAATAGGGACCAAGGGAATAGAAGGGGAAAGCTGAATCCATGTTGCATTTTTGGATTGTGCTATGAAGTTGTACCTTTAGCAGGGGTCACAGATAGAATTGGGACCTTCAGGAAGTCTGTGATTGGGCAGTGCTGGGCGGGTGGGAATCATGTTTAATTAGCTTACTGTAGCTCTGCTCAGCCGAAATACAAAATGGTGGAGGTAGATCAGTGCTATTCAAAGCTATGGTTCCTGGCAGGTTCCCAGAAAAGAAGAAACAACTGCAGGAATGGGCATCAGTATGGTGACAGTTGAGAACCAGTGTGGTGTAGAGAACCAGTGTGTTGTAGTGGTTTGAGCACTGGACTATGACTCTAGAGACCCACTGTCATGGAAACCACTTTGGGAAATACACACATTCAGCCCCAGAAAACCCATGATAGGTTCACCTTAGGGTTGCCATAAGTCAGAAGTGACCTGAAGGCACACAGCAACAAATGATGACAATTCCTGGGGGAAAAGTAATTGCCACTCCCCACATCAGATAATCTGAGAAGGACTGGATTCCACATGTTGCATAGAAAGAGCACACAAGCCAGCTTTTTCAGCTGATGTCTATCCATATTCTTGCTGTAAACATCTAAGGATGGCAATTTGATAACTCAGCCAAGTATCTTTTTCCACTATTGACTTGACCATCATAATTCAAACAGGAGTACCACTGGTTTTATGGGCCCTTGGGCAAGATCCTTGTTATGGTTTAGAGAAATCTGACTAGTTCCAGGAATGAGCTGTTGTCTTCATTGCTGAGCTGACATCTGGCATTGCGAATGACTTTGCTAAGTGAAGAAAATTGAAGCCTCTGGCCCTTTGCCAAGAAGAGAGACTGCTTGTCCTTTTAGAATACATCAATATTTTCCTACCATTGTGCTCTTTTTGATCTTTTCTGAAACACAGGCAAACAAACAGAAGAAGAAGACGGGCGTGATGCTTCCCCGTGTAGTTCTGACTCCTCTGAAAGTAAATGGTGCTCATATGGAAACTTCATCAGGTGAGCAAGATTCCTCTCCCCTCTCCCTATTGTGTGCATTTCCTCTTGCCCTTGGCCCATCCAGTTCCATCCACAGCAGCACTGATCGAGATTTCTGAAGTACTTAAACCTGCCAATTCTCTTAAATAGTTTGCTGTTCTGTTTTTAAAATTCTGTGTTAAAATATGTGGCTTCCTAGAATGTTTGATTTAAAATAAAGTTTTTGCCCCTCTGTTTTGGGATCACATCCCTGATGTAACTTAACACAGTTCTTAACAAACTACAACAGGAGAAGGGAAAAAAACAAGTGAAAGCGTTGCTCTTTTGTAAAAGTAAAAGACCTAGTTTTTTCCAATTGTAGGCAGTAGGTGTAGAGTCTTGTTTTGCGAGAGCCTCCTTCAAATCCTTACACATCTGGGGAAAACCTTGAGCAGCTTTTTGTTTTGTCTCTCTTGTGTGCTTGTCAATACAGGTTGAGTATCCCTTATCTGGAATTCCTAAATCTGAAATACTCCAAAATTGTCCACATGGGTGACTGAGATAGTGACACCTTTGCTTTCTGATGATCAATGTACACAGAATTTGTTTCATGCTCAGAATTATTAAAAATATTGTGCATAAATTTACCTTCAGGCTATAAGGTGAATAAGTAACATTAATGAATTTTGTGTTTAGATTTGGGTCCCATCTCCAAAATATCATGTGTATGCAAATATTCCAAAATCTATAAAAATACGAAATCCAAAACACTTTTAGTCAGAATTCAGATATTCCAGTAAGGGATACTAAGAGATGAGAGTGGTAAAATGACTTTTTTGCAGATAAAATCTCTCAGATAAAGGCTGATCTGGATGCGAACATTATAACAGAATCAGTAAGAGGGGTGACCAGTGACTCCGCGGACTTAGTTATTTTGGATCACTTTGAGTTTGTAAATACTGATGAAGTGGACAAACTCCTTGGAAGTGTGAAGAAGACGGCGTGCCCTCTCGACCCTTGCCCATCGTGGTTGACCGTTCCGGGGGGGGGGGGGGATGGGATGAAAATGTTGTTACATCTTATAATCAACACATCCCTTAAAGAGGGAATTTTTCCATCTGAATTAAAACAAGCAATAGTTAAACCGCTGTTTAAAAAAACCCTCTTTAGATCCCCTGATCAGAAATAACTACAGACCGGTCTCCCTGTTACCATTCTTGGGCAAGGTTATCGAGAGGGCAGTCTCCCTTCAACTCCAAGCTGTTTTGGATGAAACCAATTATCTGGACCCATTTCAAACTGGCTTCAGGGTGGGATACAGCATTGAGACAGCCACGGTTGCCTTAGTCGATGATCTCTGTCTGGGCATCGACAGGGGAAGTGTGACCTTGTTGATGCTCTTGGACATCTCAGTGGCTTTTGATACCATCGAGCATGGTATCCTTCTGGAACGCCTGAGGGAATTAGGTGTCGGGGGCACTGCGCTTGAGTGGATCCGTTCCTACCTCTCGGGCAGATTCTAGGTGGTGGTGGTGGTGGTGGTGGTGATGATGATGATGATGATGATAATAATAATAATAATAATAATAAATTGTTTTATTTATATACCGCTATTCCAAAGATCATAACGGTGAACAGCAAGTAAGCTAATTAGCAAGTAAGCTAATTTGCCCCCAACAGTCTGGGTACTCATTTTAGCAACCTCGGAAGGATGCAAGCCTGAGTTGAGCTTGGGCCCTTTTGCTGGTCTTGAACTCGCAACCTTGTGGTTTTGAGTGATTGGCTGCAGTACAGGCATTTAACCACTGCGCCACCAGGGCTCCATTTGCTGGGGGACTCATGCTCTTCTAAAAGAGAGCTGACATCTGGCATTCCCTCAGGGCACCATCTTGTCCCCCATGCTGTTTAACATTTACATGAAACCGCTGGGAGAGATCATCCGGAGACATGGGGCACGGTGTTATCAGTACGCTGATGACACCCAAATTTATTTCTCTATGTCTCCGACTGATGCAGTGACTAAGGAAGGCATCTCTCCTCTGGACGCCTGCCTTGAGTCAGTAACGGGCTGGATGAGGGAAAACAAACTCAGGCTGAATCCAGAGAAAACGGAGGTACTTGCGATAGGTTCCCCAAGTCCAGGTATGGAGATTTGTCAACCACTCCTGGACGGGGTCACACTTCCCCTAAAGGACAAAGTTCGCAGTTTGGAGGTTCTTCTGGATCCATCACTACAAATGTCTTCTCAAGTATATGCGATGGCCAGAAGTGCCTGGTACCAACTTCGGTTGATACGCCAACTGCGTCTCTACCTGGACCGAAAGGACCTTGAAGCAGTGGTGCATGCACTGGTAATCTCTCATTTAGATTTCTGTAATGCACTCTACATGGGGCTACCTTTGTATCAAGTTCGGAAACTTCAATTGGTACAAAATGCAGCAGCTAGACTGGTCACCAGTACACCTAGGACTGACCATATAACACCAATCTTAAGATCTCTTCACTGGCTGCCAATTAGTTTCCAGGCGCAGTACAAAGTGTTGGTCATTACCTTAAAAGCCCTACATGGCTTGGGCCCGAGTTACTTGAAGGAACGCCTCTCCCGGCCTACACAATCCGCCCCGCACTCTCAGAACTATAGGGAAGAACCTATTGGACTGCCCAAAGACTAGATTTAAGATCTACTTCCCATAGGGCATTCACTGGGATGGCTCCCAAATTGTGGAATGGCTTGCCGGAGGAGAGCCATCTCATTACCACCTTAGATGCCTTTCAGAAGGCAATCAAGATGGATCTCTTCCAGCGAGCCTATCCCCAGACCTCCTTTAACAGCTTAAAATGATACTCCGCTCGGAACTTGATGAAGAATCAGTTTTTGATATTGCACATGTACAGGTATTTTATTGTGTTTTTAATTTTTGCTTTGTATAATGGGAATGTATTTTAACTAGTTGTAAATTTATATTTGTGTTGTTCTTCCGCCTCAATCCACAGGGAGGGGTGGGATATATATAAATAAAATTTATTATTATTAATACACAAAAACCAGTTGCTGAACACTTCAGTCTTCCTGGACATTACCTCTCAGATCTCACAACAGCAGCCCTTGAACGAAAAGAACAATAGCAACAACAAACCCAATAAAGTAAATTTGGAAAGAGAAACAGCAGAACTTGGACATATCCACAAACTCCAGTCCAACAAGAGTGGGTTGAACAGAGACAATGGTTTCCTGGCACCCTACATGCATTTCAACACTAGCTAACCCCCAAGACACATGGGAAATCTCTTGGCCAGTTCATCACTTCTTCTTTTTGGCTCCCATGCTACATTTCAGGAATCATTCATATGGTTATCTACTCACTTTGTCCCCCAGCGACTGTTGTTAGAACTGAACCGGTAACCTCATTTCCACACCCACAAAGGTATGCATTCCTATGGAGATTTTCGCACACAGACTGCTATATAGGTCTGTCCCTGGACTTTCCACTCCACCAAATGTATCTGAGGAAAGAGACCCAAGTCTGAAAGCTCATACTACCAGCTTCTATCTTTCAGTTAGTCTCAAAGGTGTGTAGCAAGATGCCTTTTAATACTTATTTCTTTGTTGTGGTCTCTGCCTCACACATCAGGGCTTTGCTCAGCTTTGAGCTTTCTGAATAGAGTCTCTGTGCAGGCACAAAACCCTAATGTGTGAGGGCACAAATGACCAAAGAACCAGTTACAGGTAAGCAACCTGTCCTTTCCAGACTAACCAAGGCCATGTCTTTGAATTCTACTGCATTGCACTGTAATATGGTTGCACCTTTGTTACTGGAGTGATACATCAGTTAACAGATAACTAATCCAAGAACGTGAAGTCGAAGGCTTTCATGGCCGGCATCCATAGTTTTTTGTGGGTTTTTCGCGCTTTGTGGCCATGTTCTAGATTTTCTTCCTGACGTTTCGCCAACATCTGTGGCTGGCATCTTCAGAGAATGAAGATGCCTATAAAAGCCAGCAGCTGCAGGATGAACAGAATATGGAAGTAAATACAGTGGTCCCTTAGTATCTGCTAGGGCAGTGATGGTGAACCTTTTCGAGGCTGAGTGCCCAAACTGCAACCCAAAACTCACTTATTTATTGCAAAGTGCCATGTCCCTCTGGCTTTCTAGTAACAAACTCTGGCATACTCTGTGCTGGGATGATGGCACATGTGCCCACAGAGAGGGCCCTGAGTGCCACCTCTGGTACACGTGCCATAGGTTCGCCATCACTGTGCTAGGGTTTTGTTCCAGGACTCCTTGTGGATACCAAAATCCATGGATGCTCAACCCCATTACATACAGTGGTGTAGTAAAATGGTGTCCCTTAGATAAAATGGCAAAATCAAGGTTTGCTTTTGAGAATTTATATTTTTTGGAATATTTTCAATCTCTGGGTAGTTGAATCTGTGGATATGGAGAGCCAACGCCAACCTCAGTTATAAGAATGTGACTCTCTGCCATGGGGCTGGGACAGTTGAGAAAGCCCCCGACCCCCTTGGTTGCTCCTGACCCACTCTCTCTTTCTGTGCCTGCAGGCCCTACTGACCTCAGTATGAAAAGCGGGACATCCAGTACCACTGTCACGGCCACCGCTGCCACCACTACCACCCCCGCAACCCCTGCCAACAGCACGAACCGGGGGGTGCCAGCTGCTCAGCTCAGCCCAACGGAGATCAGCGCGGTGCGGCAGCTGATTGCCGGCTACCGGGAGTCGGCTGCCTTCCTCCTCCGCTCCGCTGATGAACTGGAAAACCTCATTTTACAGCAGAACTGACTGCTGGCCCCCCTACGGCCCCCGTGCCAGGAGACTCTGCTTGGCATTCCCGCGAGGCTCTCTTGGACAATCTGCTCAGGACGGGCCATTCCTTTGCCTACCAACTGCCACCCACCTGGCACAGGCTCTCGTTTTTTTACAAGGTGGGGTCCATTTCTTCTCTGGCCGGGAGCCCTGGGGCCGGAGGAGCTGCCTTTCAAACTCTGCGTCTGTGCCAGCGCACGCTACCAACCTGAAGGAGCCAATCTTGCAGCCCGGAGAGATGTAGGACTACTGCTAGGGTGGGGAGGGGGATCTGGGGTAGGATGCCACGGGGGGCACAGCCTGAATTTTATTTTATGGAGCCCAGCAATGGTAGAGCCCTCTCCGGAATCACCTTCCCTCCCCATCCCACCTCTTCCATGTCTTAGGAATTGCGTATTTATTGATAAACAGACCCCTCCCTCTCCCCAGGAATCCCTCTCCCCTTTCCCTTCTCCTGCCTCACTCCCCCACCTCATAATTTATTTTACTCTTTTTCCTTTTCTGAAAATGGATTCTTGGGGTTGTACAGATTTGCCACTTTTGTGTTGGTCAGAGGAGGAAGAGGTTTAGTCCAGACGCCCATACATTCCGTCCGGCTGGGGGCCAAGGGGAGCTGCCACACTTGCAGGTAGGGGGCAAGGCCGAAAATGGGGAGGAGGCAGAGGACACCTGACCCTCTGCTGGCTTCCTCCACCTTTCCAAGCGGCCCAACAGGTGAGATGTCCCCCTAAACACACAACACTCCAACTGCTCCCCAGCTCCAAGATGGACACCTTGCTGGGACCTCAGCTGCTCTTCTCTCCAAGGACTTGCTCTGGTCACTTTAAAGGAAAAGCCACTGGGGGCCAAGAGACAAACAGCTGCCTGGCCTCTGCCCTCCACCCTCTACCTCACTCTGAATGGTGGTCTCCCCGCTGCCCAAAATGGGCTCCAGAGCCCATCCTTGAACCCTCAGGGGCCCACTTCTGCTGGCAGCCTGTGTTTCTTCCCCACTTCCTTCCCCCTGGCAGGCGGTGGAGGAAGAGGCTCTGAAGGATGCAAAACGATTCCTCTGGTCCTTCTTGTTCCTGCAGGGTTTTCTTATTTTTGCTATAGGGCCCTTTTTTTGTTGCCGCCAAATAGGCAAAGAACTGCCACAAGCAACCCACGGTTTCTGACGTGTGGTAAGAGGCTTGTGCCCCTTTTTGTTCTCCTCCAGACTCCCTGCCTTTCTTATGCACTTGCTTTTTTGCTCAGTGCAATATTGAGCCATGCTACTAAAAATCAGGAAGAGAAGAGCCAGAGCAGGCCACGCAGTCTCCTCAATGGCAGCAGTGTTGCTGGCGGCAGCAGCGACCAGAACCTTCGCCAGCCTGCAAGCCCAGCCAAATTCGCTTCTCCCCGTCACTACTCCTAGCTGACCCATTTTGACCCTCTCCCCACAATCAACCCATCACACTTTCCACACAGAAGGGACTGCAGAAGAGTAGCCCCGCTTCAGGCTTCTTTTGCCTTGTTCCACAAGGTGAGATGCTGCTAACACCACACTCCTAAATTAGCCTTTGCCATGAAGGCCACTTTTGGGGCTTTCTTTCCACACCTGCGTTTGTGGGCTCAGGCGCTTAGACTTAAGCCACCTTTCACACCCAGGAAGCTCTCAGGAACAAATGATCGCAGATGCTCTGGTGAAGAGGTTTTCAGTAACCACTGGTGCCCATGCCCTGTAAGAGTGTGTCTGCCATTCCAGTTCACCTCCTTGGTCCTTCCTTTATTAGGAAAAGACTGGGTTTCGATCTCCTAGTTTCAGGTGATGGTGGGGGGGGGGGGTTTCTGGAATTAGCCTTTGCTCTAATAGCCTTCCGGCCTCCACATCATTCCTCTTCCTGACTTGAATTTTCCTCCCACCCTGGGTGCACTACGCCTGCTGTTCTTCCTCCCAAATTTGAATTTTGTGTAAATATATATTGTCGGCTAAGGCCGCCAGCAAGGAACAACCCTAGTACGAATGTTTTTTTTAATTTAAAAAAACCCTTTGTGGAAAACATAGCGTTAGAAAAGTGGCAGAGACAATCGCTGTCCTTAAAATCCTCTTGCGCGGCCTCTCCACTGTGTTAAGAGGCATCAACCAGGAGGACCCATAGCCATGAGATGGGGAGAACCAGCTACTTGGGTGGAGAGGCAACTTTGTGGAGTCCTCTCCATTGGATCACTTTGGCATAGTATGTGTATATCGATGGCTGCTTGTGTACTTTGCAACCGCAGTAGAACACAGTTGTGACTGAAAAGGGCAAAAAGCGAGAAAGAGGCACGAGTGCTGGGGCTTGCAACCCCACGTCTGACCCATGCAGATACCTGGCGGGGACAGCCTCAGTAATCTGCTCCATATTTGGTCAAAGAAGCCATTTTTGTGAGCTGTAGCTCCGATTACACCCGAGGCCATCTCTGTGGTCTTTCACTGACCTCCATTGAATGGGGGCCTGGCTTTTCCCCCCTTTTTTCTTAAAAGCGGAATTGTAACCCATAGGTTCCCGCTTACATCAGAGGACAACGCCTTTTATCAAGCCTTTAGCAAAAACCAGTGAAGGGGGGAAATATCTTCACCCTGTTAACAGTATTTCCCTCCCTGCTCCCGTTTTGTACGCAGCAGCGGCATTTTGCTCCAAAAACATTTCACAGGACCCCAAGCAGAAATGGCCCCCTCCGTTCCCCATTTACAGCCCCCGCGCCCCATCGAGGGCCGCCTCCCCCTCACAGATGGCTTTGTTAACCGTTCGCACCAGTTCATATATATGAGAAATGCTGCTTTGAACTCAGAGGGTTAAAAAAAACTATTTAAAAAGAAGTTTTGATTTGTAACTTTTTTGTAAAACTTTTTACAAGGTAGCCTAGCGATTTCACCAGATTACCAACTACAATCTGTCCTTGGTCTGAATTTTGTTTTTAATATATATATAAATACATACATACATACATATATATATATTATAATTTAGTGGTGCTTTATAGAAAGTTTGGGTTTTGGTTGTCGTTTCAGAGCCACACGGCTCAGTTTCTTCGCCTGTAAATGTACCTAAGACCAATGTGAACCTTTGTACTTTCTGCTCCTGACTTTGGACTCAGTGAAAGTGTACTGTTTACATGTACAGAACTCCAAGTACCCCGTTTGTGTTCTGTGAGCCCCACTTTCAGCGAGGAAGACACGCCTCACCCTCATCCATCTGCTTAGCAAAAGCCACAGGACCCCTCCATTTCTGTGTCCCACCCACCTCTGTACTCCGAGCATCCCACTCTCTGCTCCTGGGATGCATTGCATGGAAAAGAAAAAAAGGGGGTTTGTGCACATCAAGGCCCCTTTGTTTTCCTTGCAGCTCCTTCAGCATTAGCCCCTCAGAACAGCAAGAGGTGCAATGGCTGCAAACAGGATTTCACTCCTTGGTCAAATCACAGAATGCTAGGGTTTCATTCATCAGCATTTCTCCCCCTTTTTACCACCAAGGCACAAGAGGAAGGCTGCAAAGTGGGACCAATGGGGGGAAATAGCAAGCCAAGGCACAAGAGCCCCCCCCCCGTGGTTTTGACAGGTTATAAAAGCTCAGTGCTTTACAATCCCCCTGCAATTTCTGAGAAAGGCTACATAAGAAGCCCGTGGCTTTGAAAACCAGCTTGAAAAAGTGACACTTTATTGCTGAAATCAGTCAAATTCTTAAAAGAAAAAGACTTTCCTGACAGGCACCTATGCAACTTTTATGTGGCTCTTCTAAGCAGATGGGCGCTTCCTCCTCCTCCATGTGCTATGGGGAAGAAAAAAATACCCTTTTTTTGGTGTTCTATACAGTGGATCTCCCCCCCCCCCCAGTAAATGTGGCTTAATATTTTAATTCTTAGAACGTGTGTTTGTTCTACGTGATGCAACTTAATTCTGTTTCTGTTTGTGAAATGAGTAGCACAGGCCAACCTCCTTGTCCCACTCACTTAAAAAAAGACCAATGAGCTGTTTTAAATCAAGCAGTTCTTTCCATCCATGGTATTACTTGCTAAATGCACTGATCTCATAAGTATGTGGATTTTTTTTGGAAGTCTGTATATCATATTATAAGACTGAATCTACTTAATAAACACTGTATAACAAACAGAAATGCATCTCACCCCTTCCAGCATGCCTGCTAGTGGCATCTCTTTGCCCCCAGTTCCCCCATCCAAGCAAAAGGAGCTACTACACTTCCAAACACAGTGCATGCCAGACCTGTAGAGCAAAGCAATCTATTTTGTGGAAGGTTGCATTTTAACTAATAATCCCAGCTCTGTTCCATTAACTTTTTCTGTAGCTTTAAAACATGCCACTCTTAACACTATCCGCAACAAGCCTGTTACAAGAGGCAAAGGGTATTGCAGAGGGCCCTCACATTTCTACAGACTGGCCTGCAAAGGCATCACTTGCCAGTCTCCCTTCTGGACCAGAATCCATGGAGGAAGGCAAGGCAGACCTCCAAATGCTGCTGGGGTTGGGGAAGGTTCCTGTAGCCACAAGGGCTGTCTTGCTCCATAAGCAACTCCTCCTATATTGGCAATGGTGCTGAGAAGGCCTCACCTGGAATAATGCATCCAGTTCTGGGAACCGCAGTTCAAAAGAGGATGTTGAGAAGCTGGAGCAGTCCAGAGCAGGACAACCAAAATGATGAAGGGTATGGAAACCATGAAACCCTATGAGAAGAGACTTAGGGAGCTGGGAATGTTTTAAGCTGGAGAAAAGAAGGGTAAGAGGTGATCAGTTTAAAGATTTGAAGTGGTGTCACACAGAGGATGGAGCAAGCTTGTTTGCTGCTGCTCAGAGACTGCAATACGGAGCAATGGGTGCAAGCTACAGGAAAAGAGTCCTCCTCAACATTAGGAGGAACTTCTTGCCAGAGC
Source organism: Sceloporus undulatus (assembly GCF_019175285.1). Lineage (NCBI taxonomy): Eukaryota > Metazoa > Chordata > Lepidosauria > Squamata > Phrynosomatidae > Sceloporus > Sceloporus undulatus. The sequence goes on along the minus strand of NC_056525.1, from coordinate 3,232,053 downwards.
TGTTAGGCAGTGGAACACAATTCCTCGGAGAGAGGTGGCGTCTCCTTCCACAGAGGTCTTTAAACAGAGGTTGGATGGCTATGTCACAGGAAGGCCAGAATGGGGTAGGACTGGATGCCCCTTGGGGTCTCTTCCAACTCCAGGATTCTAAGTCACTGGTGGGGAATTGGACTACTCTGCAATGCTGCAGCAGGGAAAAACACAGAATCTCATAATTGTCAGCAACCCACAGCCTGGAGCTCAGGAACACCCATCCCAGCTCCTTGAGTCTCCCCCTCACTTCCAATCAAATGCCACTCTTAATATCCATTTTAGAAAACTGCTCTGATTCATGGTTTACCTTACCCTTAAATTTTGGAAATCCCTCTTCTAGGAAATGCATTTCACTGAGACCTTGGAGGCAAAACCAATCCACTTCTTCACCTGCTGCCGTTCCACCTGGAGCCGAGGCAGTTTCACCAGCAAGTGTATAATAAGAAGATGCTCAGCTTTTCAAAATCTTTTTTTATTATTTTTTCCAATACCACAAGGGACATTTAACAACATCAGGGGTCATCAGAGTGGATTCCCCCATGGCCCACCCACCAGACCGGAAACCAGTCTGTACACACAATAGTGGCCCTGGAGAATGCAGAGCGAGAGGAGACACCCAAATATGTGCCCCCTCATCTTTGGTAAGCAGGTTTCAGACCATCAGCTTAGCTGCCTATAATAAGCACAATGCACTTCTCTCGCTTTACTCTCTTTTCCTTAAAAATTCCTCCTAAAAAAAGAAAAGCTGCCACTGATTAAGAATACACACCATCTTGGAGAGGAAAAACCAGGTGGTGCTTGCTTAAAAAAGAAAACACTTCCATAATGCTGAAGCAAGGAAGTTGAGATAGTGGGAGAAAAAGAGGAGCCTGGCCAAGGAAGAGGTAGGGGGGAACCTAAGGGAAGAGGCAGAGAAATTGGAAGGACCTTGAAAGCTATCCATTTGTTTTAACAGAAATCCTCTTCTTCAGAGGGAAATCCCCAATGTGGGCCACCCAAAGGTTCACCAGCCCAGCCTAGCCAGGGATACCCCACGCCACTCAGGGGCCAGTTTTTCAGCTTACCCTGGGGTGGGATGTGGAGAGTCCGAAACCAGAGCATCAAAAGCCTGGGAAGCTGGGTGGAACCCTCCTTGGGAGCCAGTTTCCCCCACCGCAGCCTTGAGAGACGAGGCAGGACAAAATACAGCAGCTGGGACTATGGGTAGCGATTAGTAACCAACACCACTTTTAATGCAATACTGCTTCAGCCTGAAAAATAAAAGGACGTAAAAAAAAAAACAAAAAACAAAAACCCTGTATGTACATAACATCAATTTACAGAATTGGCCAGTACTGTGTACAACATATAAATACATGATCCAACAGATGCATAGAAGGGTACATATAGGAGCCAAACATTTCACTTTTTACACCCAAGAAAAAAAAGTTTAAAATTATATATATATATTTATATTTATATATACTTTTATTTTTTAAAAAATGACACTGCTTAGAAATTAAAAAGTCAAGATGCAGCCCCAGCGCCCCTTGGGGAGGGGGCCACGTTCTCACACAAAGGGGAAGGGGTCTGGGTACAGCCGACGATGGCCGCAGCCTCTGCCACATGGATCCCAGCTGCTCCAGAGAGAAACCCCCTTTCCAGCGGCCACCCTGCTTCCTGCACTGAAGCCTCACAGCCGCTCATCATCTCCTGCTCTCCCTTGATGACAGAAAGCTCACAAAAATGTTTGTGCACAACCACAGGACGCAGGGAGGAGATGGCAGCAAGGAAGAATGGAAGACAGAATTCTGCAAGCTGGGCCTGTTTAACTCAGCCTCTAAACGGAGACAGGGTCTGCTTTTTTCCTTACAGTAGCAGGCAAACCCTCCCTGCCTTTCCAAAGGGATCAACATGGGACAATACGGCCCCACCCACCCTCCCCCATTGCCAGGGAAGCCATTCAAGCGGGCAAAATGTTCAACAGTTTCCCCAGAAACTAGACTGTCCCCCACACCCCACTCCAGCCCCAAAACCAAAACATACAGCATCAGACTTTGCCTCTATTATGACCAGAATGATATTTTGTTTACAAATCCCAGGATCTTTTGTTATCCAAGCAGACACTCTAAATATACAGCATTCATCGTCCCAGAGCAGTTAATTCATCATCTTACCACAAGGCACAACACACAAAGCTTGGAGGGGCCGATACAGTCATCATGGCAAAATGCCCCACAGCCTTTACACATGATCATCGCTTTAAGGCTGCATGAACACTTGAGGGAAATTTCCTCCATGTGGTCACTGTTGGAAAACATCTGCGCCGAGAGGGAGATGCCGCGGGAGGCGGCAAAGTTTGCTTTGTGGCCCAGCGGCATTGTGCTTCCCACAAGACTTCTGGAAAAAACAGGGGCGGCAGAGGCATAGCTGAAGCTGGGAGGATTAAGCTGAAGCTTAGAGAGTTTCCCATAAATGGACTGCTTGATATTGAGCTGAGAAGGGATGGAGGAAGGCTCCAGAGGCTGAGCGAGGCTCTTGCCAGGCTTCCTGGGCAACCGGAAGAGGGGCAGGTCCCGCACCAGGGGGAGACTCTGCAGCTGCTCCATGAGTTTGGCAGGGCTGGCTGGGGCCTCTTTCCTCTTCTCGCCATTCCTCCTTGCTGGGCCAGGGCATGCCAGACCACGCTTGTTCTCCACCCCTTCGCTGCCACTCAGATGCAGCCGTGGCTTGGCAGGCCAGTCTTCCCTTACTGGGGCAACACCACCTTCTGGCATGGCGCTCTTGGCTGGCGGAGACACTGGCTTGCTATGCGACAGCATGCTCAGGATGGGAAAGGGCTCCCACCCTTTGGGAAGCTGGGCTCTTGTAGCAATACTGCAGGGGAAGTTGGGACCAAAGACCTTCCTCCCACCTATTCCCTGGTTCTTAGGAATGGAATTGCCACTCAACTTATCAGAAGCCAAAGAGGTTGCGCTGGGAGGGAATGGCACAACAGTAGCTGCCTTTGGCTTCTCTTGATCATTCCCACCAGCAATTGGTTTGGGCAGAAGAACAACCGAGGAAACCTTTGGCTCTTCCCAAGCACTGGAAGTAAGTGTTACGCCTCCTCCCAGATCCAAGTTGTCAGGCTTCTGAGAAATACTTGTGGCTTCATCTAGAGAGATGGAGTTGGGGCTGAACTCTGCGGTTTCCTCCACTCTCTCTAATTCTTTCTTCAGTCTTTCTCTGGACAAAGGTTTTGGGCTTGGAGTGGATTGCCTTGCGGAAGAGTCCCTCAAACACATTGATACATCACACCCATTTCTGACCATGCCAGTCATGTCCATGCCCTCACCCCGTGGGGCCTTTTGGGAAAGAGAGCTGCTGCTCTTGCTCTCCACTGGGAAGCAAGTTTCTGAGAGCTTATCCAGAGAGGATGCCACCTTTGCCACCTGGTTGGTACCACAAGAGCCCGGAAGAACTGTCTGCAGAGGCAGACTCTCCCTGAGCAACTGAAACACCAGAGGGTTACTTCCTTCTGGAGACATAGGCTTGGGGGTCGCCAGCACTGGCCTTTCTGGGCTCTCCAAATGGGCTTTATGGAGAACAGGTGGCTGCAGTTTCCAGCCTGGTGGTAGGCAGATGCTGGCAGTTCCACATTCGGAAGGCAAATTATCCAAGTGTGTACAAGCCTCAATTTTGGCAGGACATTCAGGGTTGACCCCATTATATTCTTCCGAGTGGCCTCTGCTGGGAACAGCCCCTTTCTCTGCAACTTCATCCTGGTTTAACTCCACATTTTCATCTGTGAGTTCAGCTTCTAGGTCAGATGCTGTCTCTGTTGTCTCACTTAACACACTCCTGGTTTCTTCATCACTGAAAGGTTTTGTGCCTGTCATTCCTTCTCCCAGTGTCTCCCATGGCAGAAGGCAACTTTTCAGGGCAAATTGCTCCTGGAGTGGATTTGAATCCTCAGGGTGTGGCTCTGGCTTCCACAGAGGAGCTTCGCACGTGTCACTGCTGTGCATCCCACTCGGTGTTTCTCTGCTATACCATTCTGTTGCCTGCTGACATGACGACACGTGGAACTGTTGGGTCAAATCTTCTGTCCCAGGAATGCTAGTGTTCTCTGGAGGGGGAAAATTTTCCTGCCCACAAGAGTTGAATGCCTCCAAGGTCTTTTCCTCAGTACTCACCAAGGCTAAACCAGTGGCATAATTAGGACTATGGGAGGCTCCCTTCACAGCAGAGTTGTATTTCAGAACCACTGGCTTAGCACTGTCATGTTCTTCTACAATGCTTGTGTCTCCAAAGAGATTCAGGGGAGAATCTTCCTGCCAAGAACAGCCCATCCGACGATTTGAAAGCCCCTCCTTTTCCTCCTCATCATCACCATGGTCTTCCTGTGATGTAGCATCAAGTGATTGTTCATTACTTCTATCCTCCAGAGGATGCTCAGATCTGCCTGCTGGCACCTCTCTCATAGAGTAGTCATGGGTCAGTTTGGTTTTGGTGCCATTAACACGGCTGCCCCCAGATGCCTCGAAATGTTGGACAGCATTTTCAGATCCAAATGACATAACACTGGTAGCCAGTCTGAACACACGTTCACCTTCAACCACTGGAAATGAGGCTTCACCCTTGCAAGCTGGTGAACTTGGAGTAGCCAGTTCGAAAACAGGCTTGCCTTCTAGCTGGGAAGGCGGCAGTAACTGTGTTCGCTGTAGATCTGACACACATTTCCCACGAGTTCTCTTCGATTTCCAGCACCTGGGATGACGGCTGGGCTGCCGGACCCTCCGGCGGCGGCGACGGCGGCAGCTGTGGCTGCTGTTACCACCACCACTGTAGCCGTTGCCGCCGCCACCTTCGTCGGTGCTCTGTCCACCTCCTCCCGGCCCACCCCCACCTCCAATGGCGGTGGCAGAGGCAGGGGTGGTGGCAGGAGAAGCAGCCTCTCGCTGGAGCCGGCCTTGCAGAGCACAGGCCTTAAAGTCAGCAGTGGCTGTGGGCCCGCTTCGGTTCTGGCCGGAGGGCTCTGAATTGGGGATAATCCGAGGACATATCTGGTAGGCTGGCTGACCTTTAACCACCCAGGGTGGTTTGATACGGGAAAGTTGAATCTGAAAAAGAACCAAATGAGAAAAATTAAAGAAGAGCTTCACATAGTATTCAGGTGGGCTGCAGAATATCAATACCCTTCAGGTCTCTGCTTCAGAACTATGAGGTGTTCTTGAAATTAGGGAAAGACTACTCTGACTTGGTGACAGGGACACCACTAGAATCTCCAGTTTTTATATCATGGCTTCCTTCCAAAAAAAAGTCTGGGCAATCTAGTCTGGCAAAAGCTCTGAGCATTTTCTATTAAGACAGAGGATTCCCCATCTGCCGTTCAGCAAACTACAACCACTAAAACAACTTGGGAACAGGGAATGGTCATCAAACTTAATTTATTACACTGTAATGGTTTTAATAACTGTTCTTCTTGCCACAGAGGAGGGACAAGGAAATGCATCTGGTGTGTGGAATGCTGAAAGAGAATATCCTAACACAAGCCCAATTGCTCAACCAGTAGGAGGAAGGTCAAAGCTTTGGCAAGCATGAAGCAAATGTGATCACACTCAATTTCACCAATAGAGGCAGGTGAATACATTTATCCAAAAAGGGGTATGCTAAAGGAACCACGCATGGCCTCAAACAATGGTCTGTAATGGGTATCAGTTCTGGACACCACAGGTCAAGGATACTGACAAACTGGAATGTTTTCAGAGGGTGACCAACATCTGGAAACCAAAAACCATAAAAACTCCTCCTTGGGGAGTTGGGTATGTTTATGCCTGGAGAAGAGAAGACTGAGAGGTGGCAAGAAAGCCATCTTTAAATATTTGAAGAGATATCATGTAGAAGATGGATCACACTTGTTTTTAGCTGGTGCAGACTAAAACAAGAATGATGGATTTAAATTGCACAAGAAAAGGGATTCCATCTAAACCTAAGGAAGAATTATTTCACTGGGAGATGCCTCAGAGTGTGGTGGTAGACTCTCCTTCATCGGAGGTTTTTAAACAGACTGAATGGGCATTTTTCTGTAGGAGCATAATCCTATGTGGCAGGGGACTGCCACGCTGACTAAATGGCCCTTGAGATCCCTCCCCACTCAATGGTTATATGAATCCTTCTGTCATCTATAGAAGAATGAAGTGAAGAGGGTAGATGGGATTTATCTGCCAGGGAAGAAAAAATCCAAATGAACTGAGGATAACAGATTTTTCTCAAGGTTAACCCATTTCCTTTTTTGCAGCCAGAACATCAGAAGAGCCTTAGAGGCCAGGTCAGAGCAAGGGCACTTCCAGTCCAAGATCCTTTTTCCTCAGAGGGCAATTGGTTGCCATTGGTGTCTCCCCGGCAGGACCTGGGTGCTATTGCACCCTCCATCTTGCCCTCCCTTGGCAACTGGTTTACAGAAAGGTACTGCCTCTGATACTATAGGTGACAAGTAGCCTGTCCTCCTCATTGAATTTATCCAATGCCAGGTCCTGGTACTGACCTGGGCAGCCCCCCACATGTACACATTCCCCATCCCACTCTAAGACTCCTCCCTGGCTCAGGATTTACTGCTGCTAATCAAAGCTGCAGCAAAGCACCCCCTTCCTCAAGCTGTAAGCTGTTCTGAGGAAACCTAGCCATGCATTCAGGGGGCAACTGCCCATGATGAGCCCCTCTCCTACCCGGATGGGTGGGACTTTGGGTTCCTCTTTGGTGGGCTGTGGCTTTTCTGGGTGAACACTTTCAATTGTGTTACGAAAGGACTGACGGTCTTCAAGCCGGGGCTTCTTCTCGGGGAAGGAGGCAGAGGCCGCCTGCTCAAAGCACTTCCTCTTCTGCTCCTTGGACTCCTGCTCTTGAGGTTCTTGGGGCAGAGTGGGAATCCTCTCTGTAGTTGCTGCTGCTGCCGCCATCGCCACCACCATGTCTTCTACCTTGCTTGGGATCCTGGTTGCCTCAGGTGCAATCTCTTTCTCTGGAGATGCCTGTTTCCCCTCATGCAAGTCTGGCTCTGCTTTAGTGCCTCTGCCGTCAGTGGGCTCTGGTTCCCCAGACAAGGATTCTTCTTTGGCTTCTTCGGCTTGGTCCAGCTCACGCAGTTTATACAGGCTCCTTCGCGTCCGGCATCGAAGAGAACGCCTTTTCAAATGCCCATCTCGTTGGCGAGTGACAGGACCACGCTGCACCCTGACAGGTTCTGCTTCAGGAGAGGCTGAATCAGTCTTCCTTTCCACCTCAATGGGCACAGATTTTTGTTGCTGAGGCTCCTCTCTGGTCAAGCCCAGCCTGTTGGTCAGTAATAAAATTAGATTAGCAAACAGCACACAAAGGGAGGAATCTTGCATTTTTAGAATGGTTACTGTGACGTCCTTCCTGAGCCAGTATCCAAAAGCATTTCATTTTCTAGAAGTTCTCCCTTTTTTGCTTACAGGTCATAATATTTTGAGCTTTATATGCACAATCCCTGCTGCTATCCTTGCCAGAAGAAAGGCAGGATATCAATTAATTGATTGAGGTACAAACAGGGAGTCTAATTTCTCTTCCAGTGGCTTGTGTGTGCACTTTCAAGCTGCCTGTTGACTTATGGAGGCCCCATGAATTTCACAGGGTTTTCTTAGGCAAGGAATCCTCAGAGGTGGTTTTGCCAGCTCTTTCCCCGTAAATACAGCCTACAGCACCTGGTATTTCTTGACGACCACAGGCCTGCCTGTTCTTCTCAATAAATAAGAAGCATACAGTCTTCCTTACAGATGTACCTTCAAATTTATCTTCTTTTTAATATAAAATAATTTAGAGGTACGGGTGGGAGTCAGAGTTGTCCTAAGGAAGGGATGAAGCTCCATAGCCCCCCTAACACTGCATTACTGAAAAGACAATTACTGCTACAGAGTAGATAGGCAGACTTACTTTTGCCCATAGTAGTCCTCAAAGAACCTCTCCTTCCACTGTTCCATTTTCTTCTCCTTCTCCATTTCCTGTCTTATGCGAACCTGCATTTCATGAGTGAATTCCCCTGCAAAGGAAAAAACAACCTAAAACCTTCCAATAAGGGAGGAAGCTGGTTTCAGAACACTGGCTCGACAGGATTCACATTATGTGCAAGGTACTGGACAAATGCAAGGCCAAAATAGTTGCAGACCTTTTAACATTTAAGGATCCATCTCTTTTTAACAAAGGAAATGATCACATTCAGTTTAAGGTGCCTTATCCCTGACAGGATACAGGCGCCTTTAATTTTAAAAAGGATGTTACTGCACTCAACCGTGGCCAGGCGAATGCAGGCTTTTCCTGCTGCTTTGCATGAACGGGAAAATTCGATTTTTGAAAAGCCACAAGATAAGCCCAGCTGGCATCCGAGCTGTGTATGGGTTGCATTCATCCAGCCACATCTGAATGTGGTAACACCTGTTTTTTAAAATTAAAGTTGCTTGTATCTTGTCGAGGATAAGGCACCTTAAACTCAATGTGATAATCTCCAGAGTGTGATCAGCATTTCCTTTAAAGTCTTCAAAGTTAATTATGATACTAATAACTTTTTAAGCTCAAGAGTTCTCTACATTTACTTTAAAAAGGAAATTTATGTAGTCAAGACTTCAGAGCAGCTGTTTTGAAACTGTGCCCCGTGGATTCCTGAAGGTTTGCTGGAGAACAGGATAGGAGGACACGTATGGGCAGGCAATTTTCCCAAAAGAAAACTGGCCTGCCTCAACTGATTGCCCACTGACTGTAATGTACAACTGCAGGTGAGAACTGACAGCGATGTAAGACTGTAGCAAGACAGTGGCAAAGCCAAAGAGTGAGCCACTGAACATAAGCCATAATATATTAGAGAATGACTGCTTTACAATTTTAAAACTCTTTCTTCCAGGGTTTTCCAAGTCAAAGAGCAAACCATGGTCACAAACATTTTCTTTCCCCCTGCATAGTTTTATATCTAGCTTTCCTACTAAAATATAGCACTCAAGGTGGCTAACAATATGCTCACTGAAAACAATCATGAGATACTTTGTTCCAGGCTAGCATTTGCAGCAAAGAGATAAAACAACTATGAAATATGCAGACTGTCAGAAATGTACAAGAGAATCCATGCTCAGAAGCAACTGCTTTGATACACACTAAGAGAGAGCCAACCTAAGAAAATCACCACAACCACTTTCTAACACAGGGATGGGCCCATAAACCAACTTCTAAACCCCCTAGTTTTAAGCCCCTTCACTGCAAAAAACAAAACAAAAAACACCACAATTTTTTTACTAAAGTAAGTTTGCATGTTTCCAGGAGCAATAAGCTCTCTTTTTAGATGCTTTTGTGGGCAGGGGGAAGGGAGCTTGGGACCACAAAAATGGGTGAGGGCATCTGGTCTAACGTATTTTTGGAAGCGTTCTTGGAGGAAACATTATCTGAACCTATTACAGTCTGGTTTCAGACCAGAGTGGGTATCAAGACAGCCTTGGCTGTTCTGATTGACAACCTAGTTTGGGGGGGGGGGGGGAGAGATGAGAAAATGCTACCCTGTTGATTTTCCTGAATCTCTCAGCAGCTTTAATCACAATATCTTACTGGACTGGCTCCATAAGATGGGAGCAAGAGGCACTGTTTTACAGTTGTTTCATTCCTATCTAGATGGCCAGTTCCAGAGGCTAACATTGGGGGGGGGGGGATTCCTGTTCAGCTCCACAACTATTAAACTGCAGGGTGTCACTGGGGAAGGTCATAAGGGGGTTTGTAGTGGGATGCCATCTGTATGCTGAAAATAACTCTATTTCTCCTTGGCATTGAAGTCAGTTTGGGCTGTGCAGGTGCTAAGCCAGTGTCTGGATACTGTAATGGACTAGATGAGGGTCAATAAGCTGAATCCAGGGAAGACAGAGGTTCTGTGAATTGGCAGTTCTCAGGTCTGGCAATTGGGTAAACAGCCTGTCTTGAATGGGGGTGCACTCCCCCTGAAGGAGCAGGCCTATAGCTTAGGTAGCTCTTAGATCCATTCCTTTCACTGGAGGCCCAAGTGAACGCTGCAACTCAGAATGTTTGGCACCAGTTTCTACTGGTGCACCAGTTACACCCTTTTCTGCATAGAGATAACCTAGTCACAGCAGTCTGTGCAATGGTAACCTCCCAGATAGACTGGAAACCATGCTCTAAGAGGAGTGGCTTAAGGAGCTGAGTGTGTTTGTCTGAAGAAGAGAAGGTTAAGGATGACATGGTAGCCATGTTTAAATATTTGAAGGATATTGAGGATGGAGCAAGCTTTTTTTCTGCTGCTCCAGAGACTAGGATACATAGCAATGGATTCAAACTGGAGGAAAAGAAGTTCTACCTCAACATTAGGAAGAACTTTCTGACTGTAAGATCTGTTTGACAGTGGAAGACATTGGCTCAGAGAGTGGTGGAGTGTCCATCTTTGGAGGTTTTTTAAGCAGAGGCTGAATGTCCACCTGTCAGGGGTGCTTTGATTGTGTATTCTGCATGACAGAAGTGGGTTGGACTGGATGTCTCTTCCAATCCCATCATTCTATGATTCTATTCTAATGTGTTCTATGTGGGGCTCCCCTTGGAAGCTGCAGCTATAGTAAAATGCAGAAGCTTAAGTACTGATTGGAATACAGTGGTGCCTCGGGTTACGAAATTAATTCGTTCCGCCGCGGCGTTCGTAACCCGATTTTTTTCGTAACCCGAAAAAGCCATAGCCGCTAGCGCTGGAAAGCCGCGTTTCGTGCAAAAAAGCGCCGAAAAGCACCAAAAATTTTTTTCGTAAGCTGAAAAAAAAAAAAACGTAACCCGGAACAGTTTTTTCCTATGGGATTTTTTCGTATCCCGGGAATTTCGTAAGGCGGTGCTTTCGTATCCCGGGGTACCACTGTATCATATAGACAGCATGTAGTGCCAATCTTAAACGAAATGCACTGGCTGCCAATACATTTCTGGTCTGAATTCAAGGTGCTTGTGATGAGATTTAAACCCATAAATGGCTTAGAACCTTGATAGCTGAGGGAGTGCTCTCCCCATATGCAACTGCCTTAAGATTACTATCTGCGGGGGGGGGGGGGGGGGGACTCTATGTCCCATCAATGAAGTCAATACACTGCATTGGGAGATGGGAGGGCCTTCTCAGCTGTGGTACCCAAACTGTTGACTGCCCTCCCCAATTTAAGTACCAAGTTAAAGCTTGGTTATTCAGCTAAGCCTTTGGGCTCCATTAATTCTTCCCAAATACAGTTGCACATAGTTTAAAAAACATTTAAATCTTTTCAATCTGTTTGTAATTTATTGTGGTTGTTTAATATATTTTTAGATTATTTAATTATTTGATTGTTTTTAACTAACTTGTTTTTATTGCTGTCTGTAAGATACCTTGAGATCTTTGATATGGGGAGGAAATAATAATAATAACAACAACAACAACAACAACAATAATAGGAGGGGAGTAATTCATTCATTTTTAAAATTCTTACATTGGAAATTTTCCACAAGTTTTTCAAGCCACTTCTTATAAACAAGGGGAAAACAGGCAGCCCTTAGGGGTTTGTTCCTCAATGTGCATGATGGTGAACTTAAAGAATCACATTTTCTTGGTACGGTTTACTGGTCCATGCACATGAAGGGAGGCTGGCACAAGGAAAAACAGCTAATGCATTCAGTCTGATTTCTTTTTTTCTGATGGTAGTGGTGGGGTTGTAGAATCCATGCTCCCAAGACATAAGGCAACCACTTCATTCATTTAAGTATACACTGTTTGGTCTGTTATTGATAGACGATGGCTATAAAGAGCCCAAACTTCAGAAAGAAAGGCAAAATCAATTCCCAGAAGGGACTCCTGCTTCAGAATAGCAGCGATACTCTACTCCACACTATAACCACCACCAGGGGCTCAAAAAGAAACTGCTACTCACCATCTGCCAGTCTCTCTCTCCAGCTCTGTGCAGCAAGGGCAAAGAACTCATTATTCAAGGCACTTCCGCTGAGTCGCATCAATCCATCCGTCCCAGCCTAAAAGGAACCAAAGGACAGCAGGTGGGAAGCATGCACAATGATTATGATGGGTGGCGGGTTGAGGGTAAAGGATTGGGGCTAGTGTGGTGGGCAGCCATACCTGCCTGTCCACCTCAGGGAGGAGGAGGAGGAGCTGCTGCTGGAAATGCAGGGGCAGCGCATTGAAGGTCCTGCAGTTAATCAATGCTCTGAGGTTGGTGTTGACAAGAATGGAGCCAGGCGTCTCAAAGTCTACATCATCACCCCTGTTCCTCTTCATTTGCCCTGGAATTTCCAAAGAACCACATAAAACCGGGGGGGGGGGGGGAATGATGCAAGGAAACACACACCTCCCTTCTACCCACCCACATCTACAGGTCTTCAGCGCAGAAGACTCTCTTCTCAAGAGGGGTTTCTAAAGCTCACTGCAGACCAGTCCTGACAGAGATGAGAGGAAGATACAGACAGCTCAGACAGAGACTGATTCTGCTTTCAAGCAGTCTAAAGGTCTGAACAATGGAGCCTTTGAAAAGTAACCATCACCTAAGTACCAACAGCTTAAGCTTTAAGAACAACTCTGAGACTCTGCTCTCAAGCCTGCTAATGACAGCTGTATGACTGGTAAAGACATGGCTGTTTCTGCTATGGGCAATGAACCTATATCTGTATATCTTCCAAAAGCCTGTGGTCCCTTCTTTGTTGGCCTTTTAGAGATTTTAAAAAATCTGTTTCAAACTACATTTCATTATGCTTAGGTTCTTGTGCTTCCAAAGTTTTAATTGCTATTATTATGTGTTATTTTATGTACTGAATATGGCTTACTGTTCTTAGGCTTTGATTATGGGGGTTGAAGCCAGATTCCGCATGCTGCGACTAGAGTTTGTCACAACTAACTTCAGTCCCGCTGACTTCAGTGGATTTAGTCTTTGTTGTTAACTGCTGTCAAATTGACTTTGACTTACAGCGATCCTATAAACGAGAGACCTCCAAATCACCCTGCCATCAGCAACTCTGCTCAGGTCTTGCAGACTCAGGACAGCCATGGTGGTTTCCTTGATTGATTCTATCCATCTGGAATGTAGTCTTCCTCTTTTCCTATGGCATTCTACCTTACCAAGCATTATTGTCTTTTTTAAGAAGTCATGTCTTCTCATGATATGGCCAAAGTACAACATTCTCAGTTTAATTAACTTGGGACTAGGGTGAGTTCAGGCTAGATTTGCTCTAAGACCCATTCATTTGTCTTTTTAGCAGTCCGTGGTATCCACTGAATTCTTCTCCAGAACTATGTTTCAAAGGACTTGATTATCTTCCTGCTTTCTTCACTGTCCAGCTTTCACAACCACACACAACTGGAAATATGACAGCATGAAAATTTTAGTATTTGATTACATATCTTTACATTTCATGATAGAGGCTAGTTCCTTTACGACTGCCCTTCCACGTCCTAGTCTTCTTCTGATTTCTTGACTGCAGTCTCTCTTCTAATTAATGACTGACCCAAGGTATGGAAAATCTTGGAACCCAATGTCTTCACTGTATAAAAGGAAAAGGTTTTCCCTTGACATGAATGTCTAGTTGTAACAAGCTGTAGCAGGTGGTGCTCATCTCCATTACTAAGCCAAGGGGCCAAGCATTATCTGAGGACTACTCTGGTGGTCTTGTGGCTTGCAAGACTGCACTTATTGCTATTACCCTCCCACCCAAGTGGTACCTATTTATCTGCTTGCATTTGCATGATTTCGAACTGCTAGGTTGGTAGAATATATAAATCATCTGTGGACATTATTTTTGGTTTCTTAATGTTCAGCTGTAAACCTGCCTTTGCACTTTCTTCCTTGACATTGGCCGGTTACATACCGGCAGTTTAGTGCGTGTTCGCCACGCACTAGGGTTACGAAAGGGCGGTGCTTACGCACCGCCCTAACCCTAGTGCGTGGCAAACACGCACTAAATGGCGGCGGCCCTTCCGCACGGCCGCCGTCGTGAGTACGTCATGGCCTCTAGACGGGGTGGCGCGTCTATGACGTACTAGCTCCGCGCCAGGGCGCTTAGTGCGCCCTGGACACGGAGCAGGAAGGAGCTCCATTTCGGAGCTCCTTCCGGGTTTAGTCCGCTGGGCGCAGCCGTCTGAAGGCTGCGCCCAGCGGACTAAACGAGAAAGGGGCCAAGCGGCCCCTTTCTCTGCTCCCTGCCGCCGCGGGGTGTCCTTGGGGCTTGAAGCCCCAAGGACACCCCTTTTCTGGCTGCAGGGAAGCAGCCTTTTGCCGCTTCCCCGCAGCCCGAAAAGCGGCGGATCGGGGCCTCAGCGGCTGCCGGTGTAGCCACTGAAGCCCCGATACTCCGGGGAAAGGGGCGGGGCCAGACCGCCCCAAATTGGCAGTCTGTATCCCGCCTTTCTTCAGTAATCACTCCAACTCTAAATTGTTGAAGTTCCTTCCTCCAGTTTTCACGCTTCCTTCCTCCGAGTCTAATCCTGCTTTACATATATGGTCAGCATACTAGTTGAACTGATAGGGTGATAAAATACAGCCTTGCGTGACCAACTGAAAACCATTCCATTTCTCCATATGGAATGCATAGTCTGTACTAAGAACAAGAGGTTACTCCTGACAGTAGCCTCTTGTTCTGGGTACAGACTACTCATTAGGACAATGAAATCATCAAGACTATCAGATGTAGTAACACATCCATTTGCTTCAAGAGAGATTCAATTTTCCACGATCCACAGGAAGGCTTTGCTATAATCTATAAAGCACAAATTGATTTTCTTCTGAAATTCTTTGATGTGCTCTATTATCCAACATATGTTTGCAATATAATCCCTAGTGCCATCTACTCTAGATATGACTAGTCATGGATCCAACTCTTTGACTTTAAAACGGGGGGGGGGGGGGGGAGTTTAAAAAAAACAGTTAAAAGAAAACAAAAACAAAGCAAGGGCTTTGGTTTGTTTGTTTCAACCAGGGTTTGGGGTTGGTTTTGATGGTGGTGGGGTTTGCATTAATGTAATTCCAAATTTTCTGCTCTCGTTTATTTTATTTTTTTATTTATTTCAAGGATTTATATCCCGCCTATCTCCCACAATGGGACTTTATCTTTTCAAAAGATAACTCATCTCACTGCATTGGCTCAGCTTACTCAAATGATGACCACAAGCAGCATGGATGTAGAATAATACCAAAGAAATTCTCTTATGAATTCCCTTATAAATTAACTTGCACAGCAGGATTTCCCAATTTCTGACTTTGGGAATTATACTGACAGATTGATCATCTGTATATAGGAGTATACGACAAAATCAATATAAAACTAACTCAGAAAATTAAGTGGCAAAATGCAGTTCAGATATTATGGCCACTAGCTTAAATAATAATTGTTCTTTAAAAAGTGCTCTTTTAAAGCAAGTCGTTTCGGTTGAACTTATGTTAATTATCTGTTTCCGAATAGCATTTGCTGCACTATAAAGAAAGTGATTAAAAAGAAGCAGCTGGCATTGGATACTGGTCTAACAATAAACAACTGTCAATAAACTGTTAAAATGTTTAAATTCCAAGTCATTGGTCTAGTAAGAGGGCTGGAAAATAGTAATAGCCAGACTCTAAAAGAAAGAAAGAAAGAAAGAAAGAAAGAATAATCAATTTAAAAATCCAGGACTTTTTTTTTAAGTCATTTGGTTTAAACCAAGGTTTAAACCAGCCAATCCTGTTTTAAAGTATGCTGTAATCTACTTTGTGAGGTCTTTCACCCTAAAAAGCAGAGCAGGACTCAATATTAAGTGATAATGGCAGCGATGGTGTGACATTCTATCACTTCAGCACACATCACCTATATTGTTGAATTCTATTTATTTAGCTGATGCTGAAGTCCCCCAGGCTTCTGGTCCTGGGAGATTTCAACATCCCCTTCGCGGCCAACTATGTTCCATCCGGTGCGGCTCGGGAATTCATGGATACCATGACAGCCATGGGCCTATCTCAATTGGTCTCGGGTCCGACGCATTCTGCGGGCAATACACTCGATTTGGTCTTTTGTACGGACATGGAAATTCCGTGGACGGAAATTACTAATATTTCCGCTCTGTCATGGACGGATCATTTCCTGGTGGAGGCAAAAATCAGGGCATCTACCCAGATCCCTCCCGGGGGTGGCAGACCTATTAGAATGGTCCACCCTCGAAGGCTGATGGAACCCGAAAGGTTCCAGGAAGCCCTAGAGGGGTATATGGTTGGAAATGACGGCGATACTGCTGATGCCCTGACCAACATCTGGGACATTGATCTCTCCAGGGCTATACACAGCATCGCTCCCAAGCGTCTTCTCAGGCCTGCTTCCAAAAAGAAGCCCTGGTATACGGAAGATCTCCAGGCAAGGAAGCGGGTGCTGCAACGGCTAGAGCACGTCTGGCAGAAACATCAGCGCTTACCCAACAAGGCTCTCATAGACCATCTTTTGGAGGACTACAGAGAGGCGATACGTGCAGCTAAGAATTCATTCTATGCTGCACGTGTCGCGTCCGCGGAGTCGCGTCCAGCAGAGTTGTTCAGGGTTGTGAGGGAGCTAACTCAGCTCCTTCCTGCCCCGAACCAGATCCTTGAACATTCTAAGGCCTGCTGTGACCAATTTAACAACTTCTTTGTGGATAAAACCTCTCGGATAAGTGAAGGTCTTGATACCAGCATTAGAGCTTCCGTGGACTCGATTGTACTGGATCAGTTTGAGCCTGTTAGTACCAAGGATGTGGACAAGATCCTTAGAAGTGTCAGGAAGACAACCTGCTCCCTCGATCCCTGTCCCTCGTGGTTAGCAGCTTAGGGGGGACCGGTAGTAACTTCACTGTTACACCGGATTATAAATACATCTTTAAGGGACGGGCAATTTCCATCCAGCTTAAAATTGGCCATTGTAAAACCTTTGTTAAAAAAGCCCTCCCTCGACCCCCTGATACATAACAATTATCGGCCAGTTTCGCTGCTGCCATTTTTGGGGTAGGTGATCGAGAGGGCGGTTGCAATCCAGCTTCAATCGATCTTGGATGATACGGATTATCTGGACCCATTTCAAACTGGCTTTCGGGCGGGTTACGGGGTTGAGACGGCCATGGTTGCCTTGGTCGATGATCTCTGTCTGAGCATAGACAGGGGCAGCGTGTACCTGTTAGTGCTCTTGGACATCTCAGCGGCTTTCGATACCATAGACCATGGTATCCTTCTGGAGCACCTGGTAGAGGTGGGAATCGGGGGCACTGCGCTCCAGTGGTTCCGATCCTACCTCTCTGGGAGGTTCCAGATGGTGCAGCTGGGAGATGTGTGCTCCAACAAGAGGGCCCTTACATCTGGGGTTCCCCAAGGAGCCATTCTGTCTCCCATGCTTTTTAACATTTACATGAAACCGCTGGGAGAGATCATCCGGAGTCATGGGGCGCGGGGTTATCAGTACGCTGATGACACTCAAATAATTTTATCTATGTCTCTGACTGATGCAGTGACCAGGGATGGCATCTCTCCTCTCGTGACCTGTCTGGAATCGGTAATGGGCTGGATGAGGGAAAACAGACTCAGCCTGAATCCAGAGAAAACGGAAGTGCTTGCGATAGGTTCTCCTGGCCCGGGGATGGCGGTGGTTCCACCTGTCCTGAACGGGATCACGCTTGCTGTGAAGGACTTAGTACGCAGTCTAGGGGTGCTTATTGACTCGTCGCTCCATCTTACTTCTCAGGTGGATGCGACGGTCAGGAGCACCTGTTATCAGCTTCGGCTGATACGCCAGCTGCGTCCCTACCTGGACCGGAGGGACCTTGAAACTGTAGTACACGCTCTGGTAACCTCTCGATTGGACTTCTGCAACGCGCTCTACATGGGGCCACCCTTGTACCATACCCGGAAGCTGCAATTAGTGCAGAATATGGCAGCACGACTGGTCACCAGTACTTCCAGGGCCAGTCACATAACACCTGTGCTTAAAGACCTTCATTGGCTGCCTATTCGCTTCCGGGCGCAATACAAGGTGTTGGTTATTACCTATAAAGCTCTAAATGGCTTGGGCCCAGGGTACTTGGAGGACCGCCTCTCTCCGTACAATCCGCCCCGCACACTCAGATCAACTGGGCAGCAATTATTAAGAGTTCCAGAGGTCAGATTAGTTACTACCACCAGGAGGGCCTTTACCACCTCGGCCCCCAACCTCTGGAACTAGCTACCCGCCGAGCTCCACTCGGCCACCTCCCTGGCCCAATTTAAGAAGGGGTTGCCCTGGCCCAATTTAAGAAGGGGTTGAAGACATATCTTTTCGAGCGGGCCTACCCCTGATTCTACCCCCCAGTATACTCTCTCTCCCCTCCTTCATCAGCTGGTTGAGCTGGCATGAGTTTGCTTGTTTTTATTGTAATGTTTTTAATGTATTTTAATATGTTTGATTGTATGGATTGCTTGTTGTACACCGCCCTGATTTCTAGAAGGGCGGTATAGAAATAAAATTTTATTATTATTATAGGACTACAGGAGTAGGTTGAATAAGTTAATGTTTTTACCCCACACTTCTGTTTACAAAACACAAAGAGCAACCCACAACAAGAAAGCAACGCACCTAATTCTCAAATTCTCACTTTGTATCAGCTACAAAAAATGAAATAAAGCTAAAGCACTAATCAGTTTAAAACAGTATTCAAACTATACACCCAAAGCCTGCTCCTGCCTTCCAATGTCTCTAAGAAAGAAAAGGCAGACTGTTGCATTTCTACCAGGTTTTACAGAGGGGTACGCTATCTGGCTAATAGCTCAACAGGACAGCGCAGAAACAGAGACACCAGGAGACAGCTTTAGAAACGGGTGTTCTTACAAAGGCCCTCAACGCCATCCTTCTTAGTTGGAAGAGACTCCACAGGCCATCCAGTCTAATCCCTTTCTGCCATGCAGGAATCCACAATCCACCATCAAATCACTCCAGATAAACAGCCACCATGCCTCTGCTCTGAAAGGCAAAAGTCCAGATAAGGACATTGGGCCATGGGTACTTACCACCTGAGGGTTTGCGGAACCCTCGAAAGAGCTGAGGAGGGTCTCGGGCAATTTCTGTCCTGGTGCGTCGTCCTGTTGTGCTACAAAGGGCTGAGGAACTGCTGCTGCTGCTGCTGCTCTCACCACCAGTTTGTCTCCCTGGGAGCCCTGAAAGAAACAAACACACTCACCAATGAGCAGGAGGAAGAGTCCCATAGGACTACGTCAGCCACTCCCCATGTTCTCCTCCTTGGAACCCCAGCATTACCAAAGACAACCCTATTCTATCTTTTAAGCTTTAGCTGAAACCCTGGTGTTACCTAAAGGACACCCCAGGACCTGGGCTTTTGCAGGCAGGGGAGCATAAAACCCCTGAGGATGCAAAAGGCAGAACCATCCTTCAAAGCAGCTCCTTGACAGCTGCTCTTCCTCCTCATCACAATGCTTTATAATGCATTTTCCCTGTGGTAGAACCTTCCTTGCTTCCCAATTCATCAGAGTCTAAACCAGGTGTGAGAATGCACCAGAGCCTGGAAGGTTATGCTGCCAGATTTTCTGCTCCTCTAGAGCTCTGGAAGACCACAGGATATTATTTTGGGTGACATGTCACTTTCTGTAATATCTCTGGGGAGGAGGGGGGAGGAAAGACCATTTAGGAGTGAGGAACCCACAGAAGAGCATTAACTGGCCAGCCCTGCAAAGCTGTTTTTAAAAATCATTTAAAATATTTTTTGTGCAAGTATGTGTGTTTGTTTATATAGGAACACTTTAAAACACTTTATACTTTGATGGCAAATAGCAGTTCACAGTTGAATGGGTTTTTTAAAATAA